>NW_028159788.1:0-78651 GCF_964263955.1 Coregonus lavaretus | reverse complement strand
AGTGTCTGGTCTATTAGCGATGTTACCAAACAGACTATTTCTGTCTCTTGCCTCTAGTTAGCGTCTGGTCTATTAGCAATGTTACCAAACAGACTAGTTCTGTCTTGCCTCTAGTTAGTGTCTGGTCTATTAGCGATGTTACCAAACAGACTAGTTCTGTCTCTTGACTCTAGTTAGCGTCTGGTCTATTAGCGATGTTACCAAACAGACTAGTTCTTTCTTGCCTCTAGTTAGTGTCTGGTCTATTAGCGATGTTACCAAACAGACTAGTTCTGTCTCTTGCCTCTAGTTAGCGTCTGGTCTATTAGCGATGTTACCAACAGACTATTTCTGTCTTGCCTCTAGTTAGCGTCTGGTCTATTAGCGATGTTACCAAACAGACTAGTTCTGTCTCTTGCTTCTATTTAGCGTCTGGTCTATTAGCGATGTTACCAAACAGACTAGTTCTGTCTCTTGCCTCTAGTTAGCGTCTGGTCTATTAGCGATGTTACCAAACAGTCTAGTTCTGTCTTGCCTCTAGTTAGTGTCTGGTCTATTAGCGATGTTACCAAACAGACTAGTTCTGTCTCTTGCCTCTAGTTAGCGTCTGGTCTATTAGCGATGTTACCAAACAGACTAGTTCTGTCTCTTGCCACTAGTTAGCCTCTGGTATATTAGTGATGTTATCAAACAGACTAGTTCTGTCTCTTGCCTCTAGTTAGCGTCTGGTCTATTAGCGATGTTACCAACAGACTAGTTCTGTCTCTTGCCTCTAGTTAGCGTCTGGTCTATTATCGATGCTACCAACAGCCTAGTTCTGTCTCTTATCTCTAGTTAGCGTCTGGTCTATTAGCGATGTTACCAACAGACTTGTTCTGTGTCTTACCTCTAGTTAGCGTCTGGTCTATCAGCGATGTTACCAACAGACTAGTTCTGTCTCTTGCCTCTATTTAGCGTCTGGTCTATTAGCGATGTTACCAAACAGACTAGTTCTCTCTCTTGCCTCTAGTTAGTGTCTGGTCTATTAGCGATTTTACCAAACAGACTAGTTCTGTCTCTTGCCTCTAGTTAGCGTCTGGTCTATTAGCGATGTTACCAAACAGACTAGTTCTGTCTCTTACCTGTAGTTAGCGTCTGGTCTATTAGCGATGTTACCAACAGACTAGTTCTGTCTCTTGCCTCTAGTTAGCGTCTGGTCTATTAGCGATGTTACCAAACAGACTAGTTCTGTCTTGCCTCTAGTTAGCGTCTGGTCTATTAGCGATGTTACCAAACAGACTAGTTCTGTCCCTTGCCTCTAGTTAGCGTCTGGTCTATTAGCGATGTTACCAACAGACTAGTTCTGTCTCTTGCCTCTAGTTAGTGTCTGGTCTATTAGCGATGTTACCAAACAGACTAGTTCTGTCTCTTGCCTCTCGTTAGCGTCTGGTCTATTAGCGATGTTACCAAACAGACTAGTTCTGTCTCTTGCCTCTAGTTAGCGTCTGGTCTATTAGCGATGTTACCAAACAGACTAGTTCTGTCTCTTGCCTCTAGTTAGCGTCTGGTCTATTAGCGATGTTACCAACAGACTAGTTCTGTCTCTTGCCTCTAGTTAGCGTCTGGTCTATTAGCGATGTTACCAAACAGACTAGTTCTGTCTTGCCACTAGTTAGCGTCTGGTCTATTAGCGATGTTAACAAACAGACTAGTTCTGTCTCTTGCCTCTAGTTAGCGTCTGGTCTATTAGCGATGTTACCAACAGACTAGTTCTGTCTCTTGCCTCTAGTTAGCGTCTGGTCTATTAGCGATGTTACCAAACAGACTAGTTCTGTCTTGCCTCTAGTTAGTGTCTGGTCTATTAGCGATGTTACCAAACAGACTAGTTATGTCTCTTGCCTCTAGTTAGCGTCTGGTCTATTAGCGATGTTACCAAACAGACTATTTCTGTCTCTTGCCTCTAGTTAGCGTCTGGTCTATTAGCGATGTTACCAAACAGACTAGTTCTGTCTCTTGCCTCTAGTTAGTGTCTGGTCTATTAGCGATGTTACCAACAGACTAGTTCTGTCTCTTGACTCTAGTTAGCGTCTGGTCTATTAGCGATGTTACCAACAGACTAGTTCTGTCTCTTGCCTCTAGTTAGCGTCTGGTCTATTAGCGATGTTACCAAACAGACTAGTTCTGTCTTGCCTCTAGTTAGTGTCTGGTCTATTAGCGATGTTACCAAACAGACTAGTTCTGTCTCTTGCCTCTAGTTAGCATCTGGTCTATTAGCGATGTTACCAACAGACTATTTCTGTCTTGCCTCTAGTTAGCGTCTGGTCTATTAGCGATGTTACCAAACAGACTAGTTCTGTCTCTTGCTTCTATTTAGCGTCTGGTCTATTAGCGATGTTACCAACAGACTACATCTGTCTCTTATCTCTAGTTAGCGTCTGGTCTATTAGCGATGTTACCAAACAGACTAGTTCTGTCTCTTGCCTCTAGTTAGCGTCTGGTCTATTAGCGATGTTACCAACAGACTAGTTCTGTCTCTTGCCTCTAGTTAGCGTCTGGTCTATTAGCGATGTTACCAAACAGACTAGTTCTGTCTCTTGCCTCTAGTTAGCGTCTGGTCTATTAGCGATGTTACCAACAGACTAGTTCTGTCTCTTGCCTCTAGTTAGCGTCTGGTCTATTAGCGATGTTACCAAACAGACTAGTTCTGTCTTGCCTCTAGTTAGCGTCTGGTCTATTAGCGATGTTACCAAACAGACTAGTTCTGTCTCTTGCCTCTAGTTAGCGTCTGGTCTATTAGCGATGTTACCAACAGACTAGTTCTGTCTCTTGCCTCTAGTTAGCGTCTGGTCTATTAACGATGTTACCAAACAGACTAGTTCTGTCTCTTGCCTCTAGTTAGCGTCTGGTCTATTAGCGATGTTACCAAACAGACTAGTTCTGTCTTGCCTCTAGTTAGCGTCTGGTCTATTAGCGATGTTAACAAACAGACTAGTTCTGTCTCTTGCCTCTAGTTAGCGTCTGGTCTATTAGTGATGTTACCAAACAGACTAGTTCTGTCTTGCATCTAGTTAGTGTCTGGTCTATTAGCGATGTTACCAAACAGACTATTTCTGTCTCTTGCCTCTAGTTAGCGTCTGGTCTATTAGCGATGTTACCAAACAGACTAGTTCTGTCTCTTGCCTCTAGTTAGCGTCTGGTCTATTAGCGATGTTACCAAACAGACTAGTTCTGTCTCTTGCCTCTAGTTAGTGTCTGGTCTATTAGCGATGTTACCAACAGACTAGTTCTGTCTCTTGACTCTAGTTAGCGTCTGGTCTATTAGCGATGTTACCAACAGACTAGTTCTGTCTCTTGCCTCTAGTTAGCGTCTGGTCTATTAGCGATGTTACCAAACAGACTAGTTCTGTCTTGCCTCTAGTTAGTGTCTGGTCTATTAGCGATGTTACCAAACAGACTAGTTCTGTCTCTTGCCTCTAGTTAGCGTCTGGTCTATTAGCGATGTTACCAAACAGACTAGGTCTGTCTTGCCTCTAGTTAGCGTCTGGTCTATTAGCGATGTTAACAAACAGACTAGTTCTGTCTCTTGCCTCTAGTTAGTGTCTGGTCTATTAGCTATGTTACCAACAGACTAGTTCTGTCTCTTGCCTCTAGTTAGCGTCTGGTCTATTAGCGATGTTACCAAACAGACTATTGCTGTCTTGCCTCTAGTTAGCGTCTGGTCTATTAGCGATGTTACCAAACAGACTAGTTCTGTCTCTTGCTTCTATTTAGCGTCTGGTCTATTAGCGATGTTACCAACAGACTACATCTGTCTCTTGCCTCTAGTTAGCGTCTGGTCTATTAGCGATGTTACCAAACAGACTAGTTCTGTCTCTTGCCTCTAGTTAGCGTCTGGTCTATTAGCGATGTTACCAACAGACTAGTTCTGTCTCTTGCCTCTAGTTAGCGTCTGGTCTATTAGCGATGTTACCAAACAGACTAGTTCTGTCTTGCCTCTAGTTCGCGTCTGGTCTATTAGCGATGTTACCAAACAGACAAGTTCTGTCTCTTGCCTCTAGTTAGCGTCTGGTCTATTAGCGATGTTACCAACAGACTAGTTCTGTCTCTTGCCTCTAGTTAGCGTCTGGTCTATTAGCGATGTTACCAAACAGACTAGTTCTGTCTCTTGCCTCTAGTTAGCGTCTGGTCTATTAACGATGTTACCAAACAGACTAGTTCTGTCTCTTGCCTCTAGTTAGCGTCTGGTCTATTAGCGATGTTACCAAACAGACTAGTTCTGTCTTGCCTCTAGTTAGCGTCTGGTCTATTAGCGATGTTAACAAACAGACTAGTTCTGTCTCTTGCCTCTAGTTAGCGTCTGGTCTATTAGCGATGTTACCAAACAGACTAGTTCTGTCTCTTGCCTCTAGTTAGCGTCTGGTCTATTAGCGATGTTACCAAACAGACTAGTTCTGTCTTGCATCTAGTTAGTGTCTGGTCTATTAGCGATGTTACCAAACAGACTATTTCTGTCTCTTGCCTCTAGTTAGCGTCTGGTCTATTAGCGATGTTACCAAACAGACTAGTTCTGTCTTGCCTCTAGTTAGTGTCTGGTCTATTAGCGATGTTACCAAACAGACTAGTTCTGTCTCTTGCCTCTAGTTAGCGTCTGGTCTATTAGCGATGTTACCAAACAGACTAGTTCTGTCTCTTGACTCTAGATAGCGTCTGGTCTATTAGCGATGTTACCAAACAGACTAGTTCTGTCTCTTGCCTCTAGTTAGTGTCTGGTCTATTAGCTATGTTACCAACAGACTAGTTCTGTCTCTTGCCTCTAGTTAGCGTCTGGTCTATTAGCGATGTTACCAAACAGACTAGTTCTGTCTTGCCTCTAGTTAGTGTCTGGTCTATTAGCGATGTTACCAAACAGACTAGTTCTGTCTCTTGCCTCTAGTTAGCGTCTGGTCTATTAGCGATGTTACCAACAGACTATTTCTGTCTTGCCTCTAGTTAGCGTCTGGTCTATTAGCGATGTTACCAAACAGACTAATTCTGTCTCTTGCTTCTATTTAGCGTCTGGTCTATTAGCGATGTTACCAAACAGACTAGTTCTGTCTCTTGCCTCTAGTTAGCGTCTGGTCTATTAGCGATGTTACCAAACAGTCTAGTTCTGTCTTGCCTCTAGTTAGTGTCTGGTCTATTAGCGATGTTACCAAACAGACTAGTTCTGTCTCTTGCCTCTAGTTAGCGTCTGGTCTATTAGCGATGTTACCAAACAGACTAGTTCTGTCTCTTGCCACTAGTTAGCCTCTGGTCTATTAGTGATGTTATCAAACAGACTAGTTCTGTCTCTTGCCTCTAGTTAGCGTCTGGTCTATTAGCGATGTTACCAACAGACTAGTTCTGTCTCTTGCCTCTAGTTAGCGTCTGGTCTATTAGCGATGCTACCAACAGCCTAGTTCTGTCTCTTATCTCTAGTTAGCGTCTGGTCTATTAGCGATGTTACCAACAGACTAGTTCTGTGTCTTACCTCTAGTTAGCGTCTGGTCTATCAGCGATGTTACCAACAGACTAGTTCTGTCTCTTGCCTCTATTTAGCGTCTGGTCTATTAGCGATGTTACCAAACAGACTAGTTCTCTCTCTTGCCTCTAGTTAGTGTCTGGTCTATTAGCGATGTTACCAAACAGACTAGTTCTGTCTCTTGCCTCTAGTTAGCGTCTGGTCTATTAGCGATGTTACCAAACAGACTAGTTCTGTCTCTTGCCTGTAGTTAGCGTCTGGTCTATTAGCGATGTTACCAACAGACTAGTTCTGTCTCTTGCCTCTAGTTAGCGTCTGGTCTATTAGCGATGTTACCAAACAGACTAGTTCTGTCTCTTGCCTCTAGTTAGCGTCTGGTCTATTAGCGATGTTACCAAACAGACTAGTTCTGTCTCTTGCCTCTAGTTAGTGTCTGGTCTATTAGCGATGTTACCAACAGACTAGTTCTGTCTCTTGACTCTAGTTAGCGTCTGGTCTATTAGCGATGTTACCAACAGACTAGTTCTGTCTCTTGCCTCTAGTTAGCGTCTGGTCTTTTAACGATGTTACCAAACAGACTAGTTCTGTCTCTTGCCTCTAGTTAGCGTCTGGTCTATTAGCGATGTTACCAAACAGACTAGTTCTGTCTTGCCTCTAGTTAGCGTCTGGTCTATTAGCGATGTTAACAAACAGACTAGTTCTGTCTCTTGCCTCTAGTTAGCGTCTGGTCTATTAGCGATGTTACCAAACAGACTAGTTCTGTCTCTTGCCTCTAGTTAGCGTCTGGTCTATTAGCGATGTTACCAAACAGACTAGTTCTGTCTTGCATCTAGTTAGTGTCTGGTCTATTAGCGATGTTACCAAACAGACTATTTCTGTCTCTTGCCTCTAGTTAGCGTCTGGTCTATTAGCGATGTTACCAAACAGACTAGTTCTGTCTTGCCTCTAGTTAGTGTCTGGTCTATTAGCGATGTTACCAAACAGACTAGTTCTGTCTCTTGCCTCTAGTTAGCGTCTGGTCTATTAGCGATGTTACCAAACAGACTAGTTCTGTCTCTTGACTCTAGTTAGCGTCTGGTCTATTAGCGATGTTACCAAACAGACTAGTTCTGTCTTGCCTCTAGTTAGTGTCTGGTCTATTAGCGATGTTACCAAACAGACAAGTTCTGTCTCTTGCCTCTAGTTAGCGTCTGGTCTATTAGCGATGTTACCAACAGACTATTTCTGTCTTGCCTCTAGTTAGCGTCTGGTCTATTAGCGATGTTACCAAACAGACTAGTTCTGTCTCTTGCTTCTATTTAGCGTCTGGTCTATTAGCGATGTTACCAAACAGACTAGTTCTGTCTCTTGCCTCTAGTTAGCGTCTGGTCTATTAGCGATGTTACCAAACAGTCTAGTTCTGTCTTGCCTCTAGTTAGTGTCTGGTCTATTAGCGATGTTACCAAACAGACTAGTTCTGTCTCTTGCCTCTAGTTAGCGTCTGGTCTATTAGCGATGTTACCAAACAGACTAGTTCTGTCTCTTGCCACTAGTTAGCCTCTGGTCTATTAGTGATGTTATCAAACAGACTAGTTCTGTCTCTTGCCTCTAGTTAGCGTCTGGTCTATTAGCGATGTTACCAAACAGACTAGTTCTGTCTTGCATCTAGTTAGTGTCTGGTCTATTAGCGATGTTACCAAACAGACTATTTCTGTCTCTTGCCTCTAGTTAGCGTCTGGTCTATTAGCGATGTTACCAAACAGACTAGTTCTGTCTTGCCTCTAGTTAGTGTCTGGTCTATTAGCGATGTTACCAAACAGACTAGTTCTGTCTCTTGCCTCTAGTTAGCGTCTGGTCTATTAGCGATGTTACCAAACAGACTAGTTCTGTCTCTTGACTCTAGTTAGCGTCTGGTCTATTAGCGATGTTACCAAACAGACTAGTTCTGTCTTGCCTCTAGTTAGTGTCTGGTCTATTAGCGATGTTACCAAACAGACTAGTTCTGTCTCTTGCCTCTAGTTAGCGTCTGGTCTATTAGCGATGTTACCAACAGACTATTTCTGTCTTGCCTCTAGTTAGCGTCTGGTCTATTAGCGATGTTACCAAACAGACTAGTTCTGTCTCTTGCTTCTATTTAGCGTCTGGTCTATTAGCGATGTTACCAAACAGACTAGTTCTGTCTCTTGCCTCTAGTTAGCGTCTGGTCTATTAGCGATGTTACCAAACAGTCTAGTTCTGTCTTGCCTCTAGTTAGTGTCTGGTCTATTAGCGATGTTACCAAACAGACTAGTTCTGTCTCTTGCCTCTAGTTAGCGTCTGGTCTATTAGCGATGTTACCAAACAGACTAGTTCTGTCTCTTGCCACTAGTTAGCCTCTGGTCTATTAGTGATGTTATCAAACAGACTAGTTCTGTCTCTTGCCTCTAGTTAGCGTCTGGTCTATTAGCGATGTTACCAACAGACTAGTTCTGTCTCTTGCCTCTAGTTAGCGTCTGGTCTATTATCGATGCTACCAACAGCCTAGTTCTGTCTCTTATCTCTAGTTAGCGTCTGGTCTATTAGCGATGTTACCAACAGACTAGTTCTGTGTCTTACCTCTAGTTAGCGTCTGGTCTATCAGCGATGTTACCAACAGACTAGTTCTGTCTCTTGCCTCTATTTAGCGTCTGGTCTATTAGCGATGTTACCAAACAGACTAGTTCTCTCTCTTGCCTCTAGTTAGTGTCTGGTCTATTAGCGATGTTACCAAACAGACTAGTTCTGTCTCTTGCCTCTAGTTAGCGTCTGGTCTATTAGCGATGTTTCCAAACAGACTAGTTCTGTGTCTTACCTCTAGTTAGCGTCTGGTCTATCAGCGATGTTACCAACAGACTAGTTCTGTCTGTTGCCTCTATTTAGCGTCTGGTCTATTAGCGATGTTACCAAACAGACTAGTTCTCTCTCTTGCCTCTAGTTAGTGTCTGGTCTATTAGCGATGTTACCAAACAGACTAGTTCTGTCTCTTGCCTCTAGTTAGCGTCTGGTCTATTAGCGATGTTACCAAACAGACTAGTTCTGTCTCTTGCCTGTAGTTAGCGTCTGGTCTATTAGCGATGTTACCAACAGACTAGTTCTGTCTCTTGCCTCTAGTTAGCGTCTGGTCTATTAGCGATGTTACCAAACAGACTAGTTCTGTCTTGCCTCTAGTTAGCGTCTGGTCTATTAGCGATGTTACCAAACAGACTAGTTCTGTCCCTTGCCTCTAGTTAGCGTCTGGTCTATTAGCGATGTTACCAACAGACTAGTTCTGTCTCTTGCCTCTAGTTAGTGTCTGGTCTATTAGCGATGTTACCAAACAGACTAGTTCTGTCTCTTGCCTCTCGTTAGCGTCTGGTCTATTAGCGATGTTACCAAACAGACTAGTTCTGTCTCTTGCCTCTAGTTAGCGTCTGGTCTATTAGCGATGTTACCAAACAGACTAGTTCTGTCTCTTGCCTCTAGTTAGCGTCTGGTCTATTAGCGATGTTACCAACAGACTAGTTCTGTCTCTTGCCTCTAGTTAGCATCTGGTCTATTAGCGATGTTACCAAACAGACTAGTTCTGTCTTGCCACTAGTTAGCGTCTGGTCTATTAGCGATGTTAACAAACAGACTAGTTCTGTCTCTTGCCTCTAGTTAGCGTCTGGTCTATTAGCGATGTTACCAACAGACTAGTTCTGTCTCTTGCCTCTAGTTAGTGTCTGGTCTATTAGCGATGTTACCAAACAGACTAGTTATGTCTCTTGCCTCTAGTTAGCGTCTGGTCTATTAGCGATGTTACCAAACAGACTAGTTCTGTCTCTTGCCTCTAGTTAGCGTCTGGTCTATTAGCGATGTTACCAAACAGACTAGTTCTGTCTCTTGCCTCTAGTTAGTGTCTGGTCTATTAGCGATGTTACCAACAGACTAGTTCTGTCTCTTGACTCTAGTTAGCGTCTGGTCTATTAGCGATGTTACCAACAGACTAGTTCTGTCTCTTGCCTCTAGTTAGCGTCTGGTCTTTTAACGATGTTACCAAACAGACTAGTTCTGTCTCTTGCCTCTAGTTAGCGTCTGGTCTATTAGCGATGTTACCAAACAGACTAGTTCTGTCTTGCCTCTAGTTAGCGTCTGGTCTATTAGCGATGTTAACAAACAGACTAGTTCTGTCTCTTGCCTCTAGTTAGCGTCTGGTCTATTAGCGATGTTACCAAACAGACTAGTTCTGTCTCTTGCCTCTAGTTAGCGTCTGGTCTATTAGCGATGTTACCAAACAGACTAGTTCTGTCTCTTGACTCTAGTTAGCGTCTGGTCTATTAGCGATGTTACCAAACAGACTAGTTCTGTCTTGCCTCGAGTTAGTGTCTGGTCTATTAGCGATGTTACCAAACAGACTAGTTCTGTCTCTTGCCTCTAGTTAGCGTCTGGTCTATTAGCGATGTTACCAACAGACTATTTCTGTCTTGCCTCTAGTTAGCGTCTGGTCTATTAGCGATGTTACCAAACAGACTAGTTCTGTCTCTTGCTTCTATTTAGCGTCTGGTCTATTAGCGATGTTACCAAACAGACTAGTTCTGTCTCTTGCCACTAGTTAGCGTCTGGTCTATTAGCGATGTTACCAAACAGTCTAGTTCTGTCTTGCCTCTAGTTAGTGTCTGGTCTATTAGCGATGTTACCAAACAGACTAGTTCTGTCTCTTGCCTCTAGTTAGCGTCTGGTCTATTAGCGATGTTACCAAACAGACTAGTTCTGTCTCTTGCCACTAGTTAGCCTCTGGTCTATTAGTGATGTTATCAAACAGACTAGTTCTGTCTCTTGCCTCTAGTTAGCGTCTGGTCTATTAGCGATGTTACCAAACAGACTAGTTCTGTCTTGCATCTAGTTAGTGTCTGGTCTATTAGCGATGTTACCAAACAGACTATTTCTGTCTCTTGCCTCTAGTTAGCGTCTGGTCTATTAGCGATGTTACCAAACAGACTAGTTCTGTCTTGCCTCTAGTTAGTGTCTGGTCTATTAGCGATGTTACCAAACAGACTAGTTCTGTCTCTTGCCTCTAGTTAGCGTCTGGTCTATTAGCGATGTTACCAACAGACTATTTCTGTCTTGCCTCTAGTTAGCGTCTGGTCTATTAGCGATGTTACCAAACAGACTAGTTCTGTCTCTTGCTTCTATTTAGCGTCTGGTCTATTAGCGATGTTACCAAACAGACTAGTTCTGTCTCTTGCCTCTAGTTAGCGTCTGGTCTATTAGCGATGTTACCAAACAGTCTAGTTCTGTCTTGCCTCTAGTTAGTGTCTGGTCTATTAGCGATGTTACCAAACAGACTAGTTCTGTCTCTTGCCTCTAGTTAGCGTCTGGTCTATTAGCGATGTTACCAAACAGACTAGTTCTGTCTCTTGCCACTAGTTAGCCTCTGGTCTATTAGTGATGTTATCAAACAGACTAGTTCTGTCTCTTGCCTCTAGTTAGCGTCTGGTCTATTAGCGATGTTACCAACAGACTAGTTCTGTCTCTTGCCTCTAGTTAGCGTCTGGTCTATTATCGATGCTACCAACAGCCTAGTTCTGTCTCTTATCTCTAGTTAGCGTCTGGTCTATTAGCGATGTTACCAACAGACTAGTTCTGTGTCTTACCTCTAGTTAGCATCTGGTCTATCAGCGATGTTACCAACAGACTAGTTCTGTCTCTTGCCTCTATTTAGCGTCTGGTCTATTAGCGATGTTACCAAACAGACTAGTTCTCTCTCTTGCCTCTAGTTAGTGTCTGGTCTATTAGCGATGTTACCAAACAGACTAGTTCTGTCTTTTGCCTCTAGTTAGCGTCTGGTCTATTAGCGATGTTTCCAAACAGACTAGTTCTGTGTCTTACCTCTAGTTAGCGTCTGGTCTATCAGCGATGTTACCAACAGACTAGTTCTGTCTCTTGCCTCTATTTAGCGTCTGGTCTATTAGCGATGTTACCAAACAGACTAGTTCTCTCTCTTGCCTCTAGTTAGTGTCTGGTCTATTAGCGATGTTACCAAACAGACTAGTTCTGTCTCTTGCCTCTAGTTAGCGTCTGGTCTATTAGCGATGTTACCAAACAGACTAGTTCTGTCTCTTGCCTGTAGTTAGCGTCTGGTCTATTAGCGATGTTACCAACAGACTAGTTCTGTCTCTTGCCTCTAGTTAGCGTCTGGTCTATTAGCGATGTTACCAAACAGACTAGTTCTGTCTTGCCTCTAGTTAGCGTCTGGTCTATTAGCGATGTTACCAAACAGACTAGTTCTGTCCCTTGCCTCTAGTTAGCGTCTGGTCTATTAGCGATGTTACCAACAGACTAGTTCTGTCTCTTGCCTCTAGTTAGTGTCTGGTCTATTAGCGATGTTACCAAACAGACTAGTTCTGTCTCTTGCCTCTCGTTAGCGTCTGGTCTATTAGCGATGTTACCAAACAGACTAGTTCTGTCTCTTGCCTCTAGTTAGCGTCTGGTCTATTAGCGATGTTACCAAACAGACTAGTTCTGTCTCTTGCCTCTAGTTAGCGTCTGGTCTATTAGCGATGTTACCAAACAGACTAGTTCTGTCTTGCCTCTAGTTAGCGTCTGGTCTATTAGCGATGTTACCAAACAGACTAGTTCTGTCTCTTGCCTCTAGTTAGCGTCTGGTCTATTAGCGATGTTACCAACAGACTAGTTCTGTCTCTTGCCTCTAGTTAGCGTCTGGTCTATTAGCGATGTTACCAAACAGACTAGTTCTGTCTCTTGCCTCTAGTTAGCGTCTGGTCTATTAACGATGTTACCAAACAGACTAGTTCTGTCTCTTGCCTCTAGTTAGCGTCTGGTCTATTAGCGATGTTACCAAACAGACTAGTTCTGTCTTGCCTCTAGTTAGCGTCTGGTCTATTAGCGATGTTAACAAACAGACTAGTTCTGTCTCTTGCCTCTAGTTAGCGTCTGGTCTATTAGTGATGTTACCAAACAGACTAGTTCTGTCTTGCATCTAGTTAGTGTCTGGTCTATTAGCGATGTTACCAAACAGACTATTTCTGTCTCTTGCCTCTAGTTAGCGTCTGGTCTATTAGCGATGTTACCAAACAGACTAGTTCTGTCTCTTGCCTCTAGTTAGCGTCTGGTCTATTAGCGATGTTACCACACAGACTAGTTCTGTCTCTTGCCTCTAGTTAGTGTCTGGTCTATTAGCGATGTTACCAACAGACTAGTTCTGTCTCTTGACTCTAGTTAGCGTCTGGTCTATTAGCGATGTTACCAACAGACTAGTTCTGTCTCTTGCCTCTAGTTAGCGTCTGGTCTATTAGCGATGTTACCAAACAGACTAGTTCTGTCTTGCCTCTAGTTAGTGTCTGGTCTATTAGCGATGTTACCAAACAGACTAGTTCTGTCTCTTGCCTCTAGTTAGCGTCTGGTCTATTAGCGATGTTACCAACAGACTATTTCTGTCTTGCCTCTAGTTAGCGTCTGGTCTATTAGCGATGTTACCAAACAGACTAGTTCTGTCTCTTGCTTCTATTTAGCGTCTGGTCTATTAGCGATGTTACCAACAGACTACATCTGTCTCTTGCCTCTAGTTAGCGTCTGGTCTATTAGCGATGTTACCAAACAGACTAGTTCTGTCTCTTGCCTCTAGTTAGCGTCTGGTCTATTAGCGATGTTACCAACAGACTAGTTCTGTCTCTTGCCTCTAGTTAGCGTCTGGTCTATTAGCGATGTTACCAAACAGACTAGTTCTGTCTTGCCTCTAGTTAGCGTCTGGTCTATTAGCGATGTTACCAAACAGACTAGTTCTGTCTCTTGCCTCTAGTTAGCGTCTGGTCTATTAGCGATGTTACCAACAGACTAGTTCTGTCTCTTGCCTCTAGTTAGCGTCTGGTCTATTAGCGATGTTACCAAACAGACTAGTTCTGTCTCTTGCCTCTAGTTAGCGTCTGGTCTATTAGCGATGTTACAAAACAGACTAGTTCTGTCTCTTGCCTCTAGTTAGCGTCTGGTCTATTAGCGATGTTACCAACAGACTAGTTCTGTCTCTTGCCTCTAGTTAGCATCTGGTCTATTAGCGATGTTACCAACAGACTAGTTCTGTCTCTTGCCTCTAGTTAGCGTCTGGTCTATTAGCGATGTTACCAACAGACTAGTTCTGTCTCTTGCCTCTCGTTAGCGTCTGGTCTATTAGCGATGTTACCAAACAGACTAGTTCTGTCTCTTGCCTCTAGTTAGCGTCTGGTCTATTAGCGATGTTACCAAACAGACTAGTTCTGTCTCTTGCCTCTAGTTAGCGTCTGGTCTATTAGCGATGTTACCAACAGACTAGTTCTGTCTCTTGCCTCTAGTTAGCGTCTGGTCTATTAGCGATGTTACCAAACAGACTAGTTCTGTCTTGCCACTAGTTAGCGTCTGGTCTATTAGCGATGTTAACAAACAGACTAGTTCTGTCTCTTGCCTCTAGTTAGCGTCTGGTCTATTAGCGATGTTACCAACAGACTAGTTCTGTCTCTTGCCTCTAGTTAGCGTCTGGTCTATTAGCGATGTTACCAAACAGACTAGTTCTGTCTTGCCTCTAGTTAGTGTCTGGTCTATTAGCGATGTTACCAAACAGACTAGTTATGTCTCTTGCCTCTAGTTAGCGTCTGGTCTATTAGCGATGTTACCAAACAGACTAGTTCTGTCTCTTGCCTCTAGTTAGCGTCTGGTGTATTAGCGATGTTACCAAACAGACTAGTTCTGTCTCTTGCCTCTAGTTAGTGTCTGGTCTATTAGCGATGTTACCAACAGACTAGTTCTGTCTCTTGACTCTAGTTAGCGTCTGGTCTATTAGCGATGTTACCAACAGACTAGTTCTGTCTCTTGCCTCTAGTTAGCGTCTGGTCTATTAGCGATGTTACCAAACAGACTAGTTCTGTCTTGCCTCTAGTTAGTGTCTGGTCTATTAGCGATGTTACCAAACAGACTAGTTCTGTCTCTTGCCTCTAGTTAGCGTCTGGTCTATTAGCGATGTTACCAACAGACTATTTCTGTCTTGCCTCTAGTTAGCGTCTGGTCTATTAGCGATGTTACCAAACAGACTAGTTCTGTCTCTTGCTTCTATTTAGCGTCTGGTCTATTAGCGATGTTACCAACAGACTACATCTGTCTCTTATCTCTAGTTAGCGTCTGGTCTATTAGCGATGTTACCAAACAGACTAGTTCTGTCTCTTGCCTCTAGTTAGCGTCTGGTCTATTAGCGATGTTTCCAACAGACTAGTTCTGTCTCTTGCCTCTAGTTAGCGTCTGGTCTATTAGCGATGTTACCAAACAGACTAGTTCTGTCTCTTGCCTCTAGTTAGCGTCTGGTCTATTAGCGATGTTACCAACAGACTAGTTCTGTCTCTTGCCTCTAGTTAGCGTCTGGTCTATTAGCGATGTTACCAAACAGACTAGTTCTGTCTTGCCTCTAGTTAGCGTCTGGTCTATTAGCGATGTTACCAAACAGACTAGTTCTGTCTCTTGCCTCTAGTTAGCGTCTGGTCTATTAGCGATGTTACCAACAGACTAGTTCTGTCTCTTGCCTCTAGTTAGCGTCTGGTCTATTAGCGATGTTACCAAACAGACTAGTTCTGTCTCTTGCCTCTAGTTAGCGTCTGGTCTATTAACGATGTTACCAAACAGACTAGTTCTGTCTCTTGCCTCTAGTTAGCGTCTGGTCTATTAGCGATGTTACCAAACAGACTAGTTCTGTCTTGCCTCTAGTTAGCGTCTGGTCTATTAGCGATGTTAACAAACAGACTAGTTCTGTCTCTTGCCTCTAGTTAGCGTCTGGTCTATTAGTGATGTTACCAAACAGACTAGTTCTGTCTTGCATCTAGTTAGTGTCTGGTCTATTAGCGATGTTACCAAACAGACTATTTCTGTCTCTTGCCTCTAGTTAGCGTCTGGTCTATTAGCGATGTTACCAAACAGACTAGTTCTGTCTCTTGCCTCTAGTTAGCGTCTGGTCTATTAGCGATGTTACCAAACAGACTAGTTCTGTCTCTTGCCTCTAGTTAGTGTCTGGTCTATTAGCGATGTTACCAACAGACTAGTTCTGTCTCTTGACTCTAGTTAGCGTCTGGTCTATTAGCGATGTTACCAACAACTAGTTCTGTCTCTTGCCTCTAGTTAGCGTCTGGTCTATTAGCGATGTTACCAAACAGACTAGTTCTGTCTTGCCTCTAGTTAGTGTCTGGTCTATTAGCGATGTTACCAAACAGACTAGTTCTGTCTCTTGCCTCTAGTTAGCGTCTGGTCTATTAGCGATGTTACCAACAGACTATTTCTGTCTTGCCTCTAGTTAGCGTCTGGTCTATTAGCGATGTTACCAAACAGACTAGTTCTGTCTCTTGCTTCTATTTAGCGTCTGGTCTATTAGCGATGTTACCAACAGACTACATCTGTCTCTTGCCTCTAGTTAGCGTCTGGTCTATTAGCGATGTTACCAAACAGACTAGTTCTGTCTCTTGCCTCTAGTTAGCGTCTGGTCTATTAGCGATGTTACCAACAGACTAGTTCTGTCTCTTGCCTCTAGTTAGCGTCTGGTCTATTAGCGATGTTACCAAACAGACTATTTCTGTCTTGCCTCTAGTTAGCGTCTGGTCTATTAGCGATGTTACCAAACAGACTAGTTCTGTCTCTTGCCTCTAGTTAGCGTCTGGTCTATTAGCGATGTTACCAACAGACTAGTTCTGTCTCTTGCCTCTAGTTAGCGTCTGGTCTATTAGCGATGTTACCAAACAGACTAGTTCTGTCTCTTGCCTCTAGTTAGCGTCTGGTCTATTAGCGATGTTACAAAACAGACTAGTTCTGTCTCTTGCCTCTAGTTAGCGTCTGGTCTATTAGCGATGTTACCAACAGACTAGTTCTGTCTCTTGCCTCTAGTTAGCATCTGGTCTATTAGCGATGTTACCAACAGACTAGTTCTGTCTCTTGCCTCTAGTTAGCGTCTGGTCTATTAGCGATGTTACCAAACAGACTAGTTCTGTCTTGCCTCTAGTTAGCGTCTGGTCTATTAGCGATGTTAACAAACAGACTAGTTCTGTCTCTTGCCTCTAGTTAGCGTCTGGTCTATTAGCGATGTTACCAACAGACTAGTTCTGTCTCTTGCCTCTAGTTAGCGTCTGGTCTATTAGCGATGTTACCAAACAGACTAGTTCTGTCTTGCATCTAGTTAGTGTCTGGTCTATTAGCGATGTTACCAAACAGACTATTTCTGTCTCTTGCCTCTAGTTAGCGTCTGGTCTATTAGCGATGTTACCAATCAGACTAGTTCTGTCTTGCCTCTAGTTAGTGTCTGGTCTATTAGCGATGTTACCAAACAGACTAGTTCTGTCTCTTGCCTCTAGTTAGCGTCTGGTCTATTAGCGATGTTACCAAACAGACTAGTTCTGTCTCTTGACTCTAGTTATCGTCTGGTCTATTAGCGATGTTACCAAACAGACTAGTTCTGTCTCTTGCCTCTAGTTAGTGTCTGGTCTATTAGCTATGTTACCAACAGACTAGTTCTGTCTCTTGCCTCTAGTTAGCGTCTGGTCTATTAGCGATGTTACCAACAGACTAGTTCTGTCTCTTGCCTCTAGTTAGCGTCTGGTCTATTAGCGATGTTACCAAACAGACTAGTTCTGTCTGTTGCCTCTAGTTAGCGTCTGGTCTATTAACGATGTTACCAAACAGACTAGTTCTGTCTCTTGCCTCTAGTTAGCGTCTGGTCTATTAGCGATGTTACCAAACAGACTAGTTCTGTCTTGCCTCTAGTTAGCGTCTGGTCTATTAGCGATGTTAACAAACAGACTAGTTCTGTCTCTTGCCTCTAGTTAGCGTCTGGTCTATTAGCGATGTTACCAACAGACTAGTTCTGTCTCTTGCCTCTAGTTAGCGTCTGGTCTATTAGCGATGTTACCAAACAGACTAGTTCTGTCTTGCATCTAGTTAGTGTCTGGTCTATTAGCGATGTTACCAAACAGACTATTTCTGTCTCTTGCCTCTAGTTAGCGTCTGGTCTATTAGCGATGTTACCAATCAGACTAGTTCTGTCTTGCCTCTAGTTAGTGTCTGGTCTATTAGCGATGTTACCAAACAGACTAGTTCTGTCTCTTGCCTCTAGTTAGCGTCTGGTCTATTAGCGATGTTACCAAACAGACTAGTTCTGTCTCTTGACTCTAGTTATCGTCTGGTCTATTAGCGATGTTACCAAACAGACAAGTTCTGTCTCTTGCCTCTAGTTAGCGTCTGGTCTATTAGCTATGTTACCAACAGACTAGTTCTGTCTCTTGCCTCTAGTTAGCGTCTGGTCTATTAGCGATGTTACCAAACAGACTAGTTCTGTCTTGCCTCTAGTTAGTGTCTGGTCTATTAGCGATGTTACCAAACAGACTAGTTCTGTCTCTTGCCTCTAGTTAGCGTCTGGTCTATTAGCGATGTTACCAACAGACTATTTCTGTCTTGCCTCTAGTTAGCGTCTGGTCTATTAGCGATGTTACCAAACAGACTAGTTCTGTCTCTTGCTTCTATTTAGCGTCTGGTCTATTAGCGATGTTACCAACAGACTACATCTGTCTCTTGCCTCTAGTTAGCGTCTGGTCTATTAGCGATGTTACCAAACAGACTAGTTCTGTCTCTTGCCTCTAGTTAGCGTCTGGTCTATTAGCGATGTTACCAACAGACTAGTTCTGTCTCTTGCCTCTAGTTAGCGTCTGGTCTATTAGCGATGTTACCAAACAGACTAGTTCTGTCTTGCCTCTAGTTAGCGTCTGGTCTATTAGCGATGTTACCAAACAGACTAGTTCTGTCTCTTGCCTCTAGTTAGCGTCTGGTCTATTAGCGATGTTACCAACAGACTAGTTCTGTCTCTTGCCTCTAGTTAGCGTCTGGTCTATTAGCGATGTTACCAAACAGACTAGTTCTGTCTCTTGCCTCTAGTTAGCGTCTGGTCTATTAGCGATGTTACCAAACAGACTAGTTCTGTCTCTTGCCTCTAGTTAGCGTCTGATCTATTAGCGATGTTACCAACAGACTAGTTATGTCTCTTGCCTCTAGTTAGCGTCTGGTCTATTAGCGATGTTACCAAACAGACTAGTTCTGTCTTGCCTCTAGTTAGCGTCTGGTCTATTAGCGATGTTACCAAACAGACTAGTTCTGTCCCTTGCCTCTAGTTAGCGTCTGGTCTATTAGCGATGTTACCAACAGACTAGTTCTGTCTCTTGCCTCTAGTTAGTGTCTGGTCTATTAGCGATGTTACCAAACAGACTAGTTCTGTCTCTTGCCTCTCGTTAGCGTCTGGTCTATTAGCGATGTTACCAAACAGACTAGTTCTGTCTCTTGCCTCTAGTTAGCGTCTGGTCTATTAGCGATGTTACCAAACAGACTAGTTCTGTCTCTTGCCTCTAGTTAGCGTCTGGTCTATTAGCGATGTTACCAACAGACTAGTTCTGTCTCTTGCCTCTAGTTAGCGTCTGGTCTATTAGCGATGTTACCAAACAGACTAGTTCTGTCTTGCCTCTAGTTAGTGTCTGGTCTATTAGCGAATTTACCAAACAGACTAGTTCTGTCTCTTGCCTCTAGTTAGCGTCTGGTCTATTAGCGATGTTACCAAACAGACTAGTTCTGTCTCTTGCCTCTAGTTAGCGTCTGGTCTATTAGCGATGTTACCAAACAGACTAGTTCTGTCTCTTGCCTCTAGTTAGTGTCTGGTCTATTAGCGATGTTACCAACAGACTAGTTCTGTCTCTTGCCTCTAGTTAGCGTCTGGTCTATTAGCGATGTTACCAACAGACTAGTTCTGTCTCTTGCCTCTAGTTAGCGTCTGGTCTATTAGCGATGTTACCAAACAGTCTAGTTCTGTCTTGCCTCTAGTTAGTGTCTGGTCTATTAGCGATGTTACCAAACAGACTAGTTCTGTCTCTTGCCTCTAGTTAGCGTCTGGTCTATTAGCGATGTTACCAACAGACTATTTCTGTCTTGCCTCTAGTTAGCGTCTGGTCTATTAGCGATGTTACCAAACAGACTAGTTCTGTCTCTTGCTTCTATTTAGCGTCTGGTCTATTAGCGATGTTACCAACAGACTACATCTGTCTCTTGCCTCTAGTTAGCGTCTGGTCTATTAGCGATGTTACCAAACAGACTAGTTCTGTCTCTTGCCTCTAGTTAGCGTCTGGTCTATTAGCGATGTTACCAACAGACTAGTTCTGTCTCTTGCCTCTAGTTAGCGTCTGGTCTATTAGCGATGTTACCAAACAGACTAGTTCTGTCTTGCCTCTAGTTAGCGTCTGGTCTATTAGCGATGTTACCAAACAGACTAGTTCTGTCTCTTGCCTCTAGTTAGCGTCTGGTCTATTAGCGATGTTACCAACAGACTAGTTCTGTCTCTTGCCTCTAGTTAGCGTCTGGTCTATTAGCGATGTTACCAAACAGACTAGTTCTGTCTCTTGCCTCTAGTTAGCGTCTGGTCTATTAACGATGTTACCAAACAGACTAGTTCTGTCTCTTGCCTCTAGTTAGCGTCTGGTCTATTAGCGATGTTACCAAACAGACTAGTTCTGTCTTTCCTCTAGTTAGCGTCTGGTCTATTAGCGATGTTAACAAACAGACTAGTTCTGTCTCTTGCCTCTAGTTAGCGTCTGGTCTATTAGCGATGTTACCAAACAGACTAGTTCTGTCTCTTGCCTCTAGTTAGCGTCTGGTCTATTAGCGATGTTACCAAACAGACTAGTTCTGTCTTGCATCTAGTTAGTGTCTGGTCTATTAGCGATGTTACCAAACAGACTATTTCTGTCTCTTGCCTCTAGTTAGCGTCTGGTCTATTAGCGATGTTACCAATCAGACTAGTTCTGTCTTGCCTCTAGTTAGTGTCTGGTCTATTAGCGATGTTACCAAACAGACTAGTTCTGTCTCTTGCCTCTAGTTAGCGTCTGGTCTATTAGCGATGTTACCACACAGACTAGTTCTGTCTCTTGACTCTAGTTAGCGTCTGGTCTATTAGCGATGTTACCAAACAGACTAGTTCTGTCTCTTGCCTCTAGTTAGTGTCTGGTCTATTAGCTATGTTACCAACAGACTAGTTCTGTCTCTTGCCTCTAGTTAGTGTCTGGTCTATTAGCGATGTTACCAAACAGACTAGTTCTGTCTCTTGCCTCTAGTTAGCGTCTGGTCTATTAGCGATGTTACCAAACAGACTAGTTCTGTCTCTTGCCTCTAGTTAGCGTCTGGTCTATTAGCGATGTTACCAACAGACTATTTCTGTCTTGCCTCTAGTTAGCGTCTGGTCTATTAGCGATGTTACCAAACAGACTAGTTCTGTCTCTTGCTTCTATTTAGCGTCTGGTCTATTAGCGATGTTACCAACAGACTACATCTGTCTCTTGCCTCTAGTTAGCGTCTGGTCTATTAGCGATGTTACCAAACAGACTAGTTCTGTCTCTTGCCTCTAGTTAGCGTCTGGTCTATTAGCGATGTTACCAACAGACTAGTTCTGTCTCTTGCCTCTAGTTAGCGTCTGGTCTATTAGCGATGTTACCAAACAGACTAGTTCTGTCTTGCCTCTAGTTAGCGTCTGGTCTATTAGCGATGTTACCAAACAGACTAGTTCTGTCTCTTGCCTCTAGTTAGCGTCTGGTCTATTAGCGATGTTACCAAACAGACTAGTTCTGTCTCTTGACTCTAGTTAGCGTCTGGTCTATTAGCGATGTTACCAACAGACTAGTTCTGTCTCTTGCCTCTAGTTAGCGTCTGGTCTATTAGCGATGTTACCAAACAGACTAGTTCTGTCTTGCCTCTAGTTAGCGTCTGGTCTATTAGCGATGTTACCAAACAGACTAGTTCTGTCTCTTGCCTCTAGTTAGCGTCTGGTCTATTAGCGATGTTACCAAACAGACTAGTTCTGTCTCTTGACTCTAGTTAGCGTCTGGTCTATTAGCGATGTTACCAAACAGACTAGTTCTGTCTCTTGCCTCTAGTTAGTGTCTGGTCTATTAGCTATGTTACCAACAGACTAGTTCTGTCTCTTGCCTCTAGTTAGCGTCTGGTCTATTAGCGATGTTACCAAACAGACTAGTTCTGTCTTGCCTCTAGTTAGTGTCTGGTCTATTAGCGATGTTACCAAACAGACTAGTTCTGTCTCTTGCCTCTAGTTAGCGTCTGGTCTATTAGCGATGTTACCAACAGACTATTTCTGTCTTGCCTCTAGTTAGCGTCTGGTCTATTAGCGATGTTACCAAACAGACTAGTTCTGTCTCTTGCTTCTATTTAGCGTCTGGTCTATTAGCGATGTTACCAACAGACTACATCTGTCTCTTGCCTCTAGTTAGCGTCTGGTCTATTAGCGATGTTACCAAACAGACTAGTTCTGTCTCTTGCCTCTAGTTAGCGTCTGGTCTATTAGCGATGTTACCAACAGACTAGTTCTGTCTCTTGCCTCTAGTTAGCGTCTGGTCTATTAGCGATGTTACCAAACAGACTAGTTCTGTCTTGCCTCTAGTTAGCGTCTGGTCTATTAGCGATGTTACCAAACAGACTAGTTCTGTCTCTTGCCTCTAGTTAGCGTCTGGTCTATTAGCGATGTTACCAACAGACTAGTTCTGTCTCTTGCCTCTAGTTAGCGTCTGGTCTATTAGCGATGTTACCAAACAGACTAGTTCTGTCTCTTGCCTCTAGTTAGCGTCTGGTCTATTAGCGATGTTACCAAACAGACTAGTTATGTCTCTTGCCTCTAGTTAGCGTCTGATCTATTAGCGATGTTACCAACAGACTAGTTCTGTCTCTTGCCTCTAGTTAGCGTCTGGTCTATTAGCGATGTTACCAAACAGACTAGTTCTGTCTTGCCTCTAGTTAGCGTCTGGTCTATTAGCGATGTTACCAAACAGACTAGTTCTGTCCCTTGCCTCTAGTTAGCGTCTGGTCTATTAGCGATGTTACCAAACAGACTAGTTCTGTCTCTTGACTCTAGTTAGCGTCTGGTCTATTAGCGATGTTACCAAACAGACTAGTTCTGTCTCTTGCCTCTAGTTAGTGTCTGGTCTATTAGCTATGTTACCAACAGACTAGTTCTGTCTCTTGCCTCTAGTTAGTGTCTGGTCTATTAGCGATGTTACCAAACAGACTAGTTCTGTCTCTTGCCTCTAGTTAGCGTCTGGTCTATTAGCGATGTTACCAAACAGACTAGTTCTGTCTCTTGCCTCTAGTTAGCGTCTGGTCTATTAGCGATGTTACCAACAGACTATTTCTGTCTTGCCTCTAGTTAGCGTCTGGTCTATTAGCGATGTTACCAAACAGACTAGTTCTGTCTCTTGCTTCTATTTAGCGTCTGGTCTATTAGCGATGTTACCAACAGACTACATCTGTCTCTTGCCTCTAGTTAGCGTCTGGTCTATTAGCGATGTTACCAACAGACTACATCTGTCTCTTGCCTCTAGTTAGCGTCTGGTCTATTAGCGATGTTACCAAACAGACTAGTTCTGTCTCTTGCCTCTAGTTAGCGTCTGGTCTATTAGCGATGTTACCAACAGACTAGTTCTGTCTCTTGCCTCTAGTTAGCGTCTGGTCTATTAGCGATGTTACCAAACAGACTAGTTCTGTCTTGCCTCTAGTTAGCGTCTGGTCTATTAGCGATGTTACCAAACAGACTAGTTCTGTCTCTTGCCTCTAGTTAGCGTCTGGTCTATTAGCGATGTTACCAACAGACTAGTTCTGTCTCTTGCCTCTAGTTAGCGTCTGGTCTATTAGCGATGTTACCAAACAGACTAGTTCTGTCTCTTGCCTCTAGTTAGCGTCTGGTCTATTAGCGATGTTACCAAACAGACTAGTTATGTCTCTTGCCTCTAGTTAGCGTCTGATCTATTAGCGATGTTACCAACAGACTAGTTCTGTCTCTTGCCTCTAGTTAGCGTCTGGTCTATTAGCGATGTTACCAAACAGACTAGTTCTGTCTTGCCTCTAGTTAGCGTCTGGTCTATTAGCGATGTTACCAAACAGACTAGTTCTGTCCCTTGCCTCTAGTTAGCGTCTGGTCTATTAGCGATGTTACCAAACAGACTAGTTCTGTCTCTTGACTCTAGTTAGCGTCTGGTCTATTAGCGATGTTACCAAACAGACTAGTTCTGTCTCTTGCCTCTAGTTAGTGTCTGGTCTATTAGCTATGTTACCAACAGACTAGTTCTGTCTCTTGCCTCTAGTTAGTGTCTGGTCTATTAGCGATGTTACCAAACAGACTAGTTCTGTCTCTTGCCTCTAGTTAGCGTCTGGTCTATTAGCGATGTTACCAAACAGACTAGTTCTGTCTCTTGCCTCTAGTTAGCGTCTGGTCTATTAGCGATGTTACCAACAGACTATTTCTGTCTTGCCTCTAGTTAGCGTCTGGTCTATTAGCGATGTTACCAAACAGACTAGTTCTGTCTCTTGCTTCTATTTAGCGTCTGGTCTATTAGCGATGTTACCAACAGACTACATCTGTCTCTTGCCTCTAGTTAGCGTCTGGTCTATTAGCGATGTTACCAAACAGACTAGTTCTGTCTCTTGCCTCTAGTTAGCGTCTGGTCTATTAGCGATGTTACCAACAGACTAGTTCTGTCTCTTGCCTCTAGTTAGCGTCTGGTCTATTAGCGATGTTACCAAACAGACTAGTTCTGTCTTGCCTCTAGTTAGCGTCTGGTCTATTAGCGATGTTACCAAACAGACTAGTTCTGTCTCTTGCCTCTAGTTAGCGTCTGGTCTATTAGCGATGTTACCAAACAGACTAGTTCTGTCTCTTGCCTCTAGTTAGCGTCTGGTCTATTAGCGATGTTACCAAACAGACTAGTTCTGTCTCTTGACTCTAGTTAGCGTCTGGTCTATTAGCGATGTTACCAATCAGACTAGTTCTGTCTCTTGCCTCTAGTTAGCGTCTGGTCTATTAGCGATGTTACCAAACAGACTAGTTCTGTCTCTTGACTCTAGTTAGCGTCTGGTCTATTAGCGATGTTACCAAACAGACTAGTTCTGTCTCTTGCCTCTAGTTAGTGTCTGGTCTATTAGCTATGTTACCAACAGACTAGTTCTGTCTCTTGCCTCTAGTTAGTGTCTGGTCTATTAGCTATGTTACCAACAGACTAGTTCTGTCTTGCCTCTAGTTAGTGTCTGGTCTATTAGCGATGTTACCAAACAGACTAGTTCTGTCTCTTGCCTCTAGTTAGCGTCTGGTCTATTAGCGATGTTACCACACAGACTAGTTCTGTCTCTTGACTCTAGTTAGCGTCTGGTCTATTAGCGATGTTACCAAACAGACTAGTTCTGTCTCTTGCCTCTAGTTAGTGTCTGGTCTATTAGCTATGTTACCAACAGACTAGTTCTGTCTCTTGCCTCTAGTTAGTGTCTGGTCTATTAGCGATGTTACCAAACAGACTAGTTCTGTCTCTTGCCTCTAGTTAGCGTCTGGTCTATTAGCGATGTTACCAAACAGACTAGTTCTGTCTCTTGCCTCTAGTTAGCGTCTGGTCTATTAGCGATGTTACCAACAGACTATTTCTGTCTTGCCTCTAGTTAGCGTCTGGTCTATTAGCGATGTTACCAAACAGACTAGTTCTGTCTCTTGCTTCTATTTAGCGTCTGGTCTATTAGCGATGTTACCAACAGACTACATCTGTCTCTTGCCTCTAGTTAGCGTCTGGTCTATTAGCGATGTTACCAAACAGACTAGTTCTGTCTCTTGCCTCTAGTTAGCGTCTGGTCTATTAGCGATGTTACCAACAGACTAGTTCTGTCTCTTGCCTCTAGTTAGCGTCTGGTCTATTAGCGATGTTACCAAACAGACTAGTTCTGTCTTGCCTCTAGTTAGCGTCTGGTCTATTAGCGATGTTACCAAACAGACTAGTTCTGTCTCTTGCCTCTAGTTAGCGTCTGGTCTATTAGCGATGTTACCAAACAGACTAGTTCTGTCTCTTGACTCTAGTTAGCGTCTGGTCTATTAGCGATGTTACCAACAGACTAGTTCTGTCTCTTGCCTCTAGTTAGCGTCTGGTCTATTAGCGATGTTACCAAACAGACTAGTTCTGTCTTGCCTCTAGTTAGCGTCTGGTCTATTAGCGATGTTACCAAACAGACTAGTTCTGTCTCTTGCCTCTAGTTAGCGTCTGGTCTATTAGCGATGTTACCAAACAGACTAGTTCTGTCTCTTGACTCTAGTTAGCGTCTGGTCTATTAGCGATGTTACCAAACAGACTAGTTCTGTCTCTTGCCTCTAGTTAGTGTCTGGTCTATTAGCTATGTTACCAACAGACTAGTTCTGTCTCTTGCCTCTAGTTAGCGTCTGGTCTATTAGCGATGTTACCAAACAGACTAGTTCTGTCTTGCCTCTAGTTAGTGTCTGGTCTATTAGCGATGTTACCAAACAGACTAGTTCTGTCTCTTGCCTCTAGTTAGCGTCTGGTCTATTAGCGATGTTACCAACAGACTATTTCTGTCTTGCCTCTAGTTAGCGTCTGGTCTATTAGCGATGTTACCAAACAGACTAGTTCTGTCTCTTGCTTCTATTTAGCGTCTGGTCTATTAGCGATGTTACCAACAGACTACATCTGTCTCTTGCCTCTAGTTAGCGTCTGGTCTATTAGCGATGTTACCAAACAGACTAGTTCTGTCTCTTGCCTCTAGTTAGCGTCTGGTCTATTAGCGATGTTACCAACAGACTAGTTCTGTCTCTTGCCTCTAGTTAGCGTCTGGTCTATTAGCGATGTTACCAAACAGACTAGTTCTGTCTTGCCTCTAGTTAGCGTCTGGTCTATTAGCGATGTTACCAAACAGACTAGTTCTGTCTCTTGCCTCTAGTTAGCGTCTGGTCTATTAGCGATGTTACCAACAGACTAGTTCTGTCTCTTGCCTCTAGTTAGCGTCTGGTCTATTAGCGATGTTACCAAACAGACTAGTTCTGTCTCTTGCCTCTAGTTAGCGTCTGGTCTATTAGCGATGTTACCAAACAGACTAGTTATGTCTCTTGCCTCTAGTTAGCGTCTGATCTATTAGCGATGTTACCAACAGACTAGTTCTGTCTCTTGCCTCTAGTTAGCGTCTGGTCTATTAGCGATGTTACCAAACAGACTAGTTCTGTCTTGCCTCTAGTTAGCGTCTGGTCTATTAGCGATGTTACCAAACAGACTAGTTCTGTCCCTTGCCTCTAGTTAGCGTCTGGTCTATTAGCGATGTTACCAAACAGACTAGTTCTGTCTCTTGACTCTAGTTAGCGTCTGGTCTATTAGCGATGTTACCAAACAGACTAGTTCTGTCTCTTGCCTCTAGTTAGTGTCTGGTCTATTAGCTATGTTACCAACAGACTAGTTCTGTCTCTTGCCTCTAGTTAGTGTCTGGTCTATTAGCGATGTTACCAAACAGACTAGTTCTGTCTCTTGCCTCTAGTTAGCGTCTGGTCTATTAGCGATGTTACCAAACAGACTAGTTCTGTCTCTTGCCTCTAGTTAGCGTCTGGTCTATTAGCGATGTTACCAACAGACTATTTCTGTCTTGCCTCTAGTTAGCGTCTGGTCTATTAGCGATGTTACCAAACAGACTAGTTCTGTCTCTTGCTTCTATTTAGCGTCTGGTCTATTAGCGATGTTACCAACAGACTACATCTGTCTCTTGCCTCTAGTTAGCGTCTGGTCTATTAGCGATGTTACCAAACAGACTAGTTCTGTCTCTTGCCTCTAGTTAGCGTCTGGTCTATTAGCGATGTTACCAACAGACTAGTTCTGTCTCTTGCCTCTAGTTAGCGTCTGGTCTATTAGCGATGTTACCAAACAGACTAGTTCTGTCTTGCCTCTAGTTAGCGTCTGGTCTATTAGCGATGTTACCAAACAGACTAGTTCTGTCTCTTGCCTCTAGTTAGCGTCTGGTCTATTAGCGATGTTACCAAACAGACTAGTTCTGTCTCTTGACTCTAGTTAGCGTCTGGTCTATTAGCGATGTTACCAAACAGACTAGTTCTGTCTCTTGCCTCTAGTTAGTGTCTGGTCTATTAGCTATGTTACCAACAGACTAGTTCTGTCTCTTGCCTCTAGTTAGCGTCTGGTCTATTAGCGATGTTACCAAACAGACTAGTTCTGTCTTGCCTCTAGTTAGTGTCTGGTCTATTAGCGATGTTACCAAACAGACTAGTTCTGTCTCTTGCCTCTAGTTAGCGTCTGGTCTATTAGCGATGTTACCAACAGACTATTTCTGTCTTGCCTCTAGTTAGCGTCTGGTCTATTAGCGATGTTACCAAACAGACTAGTTCTGTCTCTTGCTTCTATTTAGCGTCTGGTCTATTAGCGATGTTACCAACAGACTACATCTGTCTCTTGCCTCTAGTTAGCGTCTGGTCTATTAGCGATGTTACCAAACAGACTAGTTCTGTCTCTTGCCTCTAGTTAGCGTCTGGTCTATTAGCGATGTTACCAACAGACTAGTTCTGTCTCTTGCCTCTAGTTAGCGTCTGGTCTATTAGCGATGTTACCAAACAGACTAGTTCTGTCTTGCCTCTAGTTAGCGTCTGGTCTATTAGCGATGTTACCAAACAGACTAGTTCTATCTCTTGCCTCTAGTTAGCGTCTGGTCTATTAGCGATGTTACCAACAGACTAGTTCTGTCTCTTGCCTCTAGTTAGCGTCTGGTCTATTAGCGATGTTACCAAACAGACTAGTTCTGTCTCTTGCCTCTAGTTAGCGTCTGGTCTATTAGCGATGTTACCAAACAGACTAGTTATGTCTCTTGCCTCTAGTTAGCGTCTGATCTATTAGCGATGTTACCAACAGACTAGTTCTGTCTCTTGCCTCTAGTTAGCGTCTGGTCTATTAGCGATGTTACCAAACAGACTAGTTCTGTCTTGCCTCTAGTTAGCGTCTGGTCTATTAGCGATGTTACCAAACAGACTAGTTCTGTCCCTTGCCTCTAGTTAGCGTCTGGTCTATTAGCGATGTTACCAACAGACTAGTTCT
Source organism: Coregonus lavaretus (assembly GCF_964263955.1). Classification (NCBI taxonomy): domain Eukaryota; kingdom Metazoa; phylum Chordata; class Actinopteri; order Salmoniformes; family Salmonidae; genus Coregonus; species Coregonus lavaretus. Next base: position 50,286 of record NW_028159788.1, on the reverse strand, counting down.
GTCTCTTGCCTCTAGTTAGTGTCTGGTCTATTAGCGATGTTACCAAACAGACTAGTTCTGTCTCTTGCCTCTCGTTAGCGTCTGGTCTATTAGCGATGTTACCAAACAGACTAGTTCTGTCTCTTGCCTCTAGTTAGCGTCTGGTCTATTAGCGATGTTACCAAACAGACTAGTTCTGTCTCTTGCCTCTAGTTAGCGTCTGGTCTATTAGCGATTTTACCAACAGACTAGTTCTGTCTCTTGCCTCTAGTTAGCGTCTGGTCTATTAGCGATGTTACCAAACAGACTAGTTCTGTCTTGCCTCTAGTTAGCGTCTGCTCTATTAGCGATGTTACCAAACAGACTAGTTCTGTCTCTTGCCTCTAGTTAGCGTCTGGTCTATTAGCGATGTTACCAACAGACTAGTTCTGTCTCTTGCCTCTAGTTAGCGTCTGGTCTATTAGCGATGTTACCAAACAGACTAGTTCTGTCTCTTGCCTCTAGTTAGCGTCTGGTCTATTAACGATGTTACCAAACAGACTAGTTCTGTCTCTTGCCTCTAGTTAGCGTCTGGTCTATTAGCGATGTTACCAAACAGACTAGTTCTGTCTTGCCTCTAGTTAGCGTCTGGTCTATTAGCGATGTTAACAAACAGACTAGTTCTGTCTCTTGCCTCTAGTTAGCGTCTGGTCTATTAGTGATGTTACCAAACAGACTAGTTCTGTCTCTTGCCTCTAGTTAGCGTCTGGTCTATTAGCGATGTTACCAAACAGACTAGTTCTGTCTTGCATCTAGTTAGTGTCTGGTCTATTAGCGATGTTACCAAACAGACTATTTCTGTCTCTTGCCTCTAGTTAGCGTCTGGTCTATTAGCGATGTTACCAATCAGACTAGTTCTGTCTTGCCTCTAGTTAGTGTCTGGTCTATTAGCGATGTTACCAAACAGACTACCGTATTGGTCCGAATATAAGACGACCCTGATTATAAGACGACCCCCCGTTTTTCAACACAAACATTTAGAAAAACAGATTTGCAGACTAGATTTGCCGAACAAAGAACTTCATTTTATTTTAAAATAACAATATTAAAAACACAGTGAATTAAACACAAAGGCAAACTATGTACAGTATGATTCAAAATTAATATCAAGCAATAATAAAGCAACATTTTTAAATAACAGAGAAAATACAGGCCACACATTTAACTAAACTTAACAAAAATTCGCCAAACTTCTCCTCCGATGTCTCTCTATCCCTCACACACGTCCTCTGCCCCGCTGTGTTCGCTCTCGCTGTCATCGCTCCCCAGCTGCTCCGCTTCCACCGGCTCCTCCCAAAGCACGTCGTCCTCGCTGCCGTCCAATGCATTTGAGATGCAACATTTTTTAAAGCCATCGATGATGCTCTGTGAGGGAATAGCATCCCATGCATGCAGGATCCATTCACACAGTAGACGGACTGACGGCTTCTGTATTTTCCCGGTCGGTGTGAGTGCGTGGTTGCCAGACAGGAGCCACTCTGTGTATTTTTTTCGCAGGTTATCCTTGAAAGGCTTGTTCACAACTACGTCCAACACCTGTAGCTGGCTTGTCATTCCCCCTGGTATGATCACAAGATCCCCGTTCATTGCTCGCACCTGACTTTTCACGGGCTCAGTCAGATGTCCGCGGAACGCATCCAGAACGAGCATGTTCCTCCTCTTCCTCAGTCCCCCGTAGCGTGCGCCCCACACAACCTTTAGCCAGTCCACTACAAGCCCCGACTCCATCCAGCCCTTCTCCTGGGCGCGCACAATAATGCCAGCTGGCATTGGGTCCTTTGGCACAGTCTTACGCTTAAGAATGACATACGGGGGGAGTTTGCTGCCACCAGCGAGACATGTCAACATGACAGTGACGCGGCTCTTCTCGTTGCCCGTTGATTTCACCAACACAGACTTTTCTCCCTTTCTATTGACAGTCACCGATGTTGGCATGTCGAAATAAACGGGTGTCTGATCAGCATTGCCGATCTGATCCAGCGGGTAGGAGTGCTTCTTCCTCAGGTTGATAACAAAGCGCTGAAACGAAAGCAGCTTCTCTCCGAAGTCTGACGGCAGGCGTTGGGCCAAACTCGTTCTCCGTCTAAGTGACAGTCCATTACGCCGCATCATCCTACGACACCAGCCGAGGCTGGCTTTAAATCCAGTGATGTTGAGCTCTCTGGCGATTTCCAGGGCCTTAACCTGGATGACAGCTCTGGTAATGGGCATTCCCTCACTTCTTTTTTCCCTGACATATTCAAAAACCCTCCGGTCAACCTCAATGAAACGACCACTTTGAGGACCACGGAAGGATTTTCGCTGACTGTTAGCATCTTTTAGACGTTGTTTTTCTGCTCGCCATCTTCTTACATTACACTCAGTGACCCCGAATGTCTTGGCAGCTTGGCAGTTGTTAGATGACTCTGCCTTATTGACAACCATTATTTTGAAATTGGCATCATAGCTCCTCCGCTGTTGTTTATTGACCTGGCCCACTTTTGAGCCACTTGTCTCTAAATGGTCAGCCTGTCTTTCCATCTTTAAACACCGGTAACGGGCTGGTTGTTAAGGACGCCTCTTCCCTCCGTCCGGAACGAATTTTTGGCGCCATCTGTGCCCGCGAATGTGTATTGACATTTAAAGGGAGCGCCGAAGAAGAGAAACTGCGCTCTGAATACTAGACCCCGAATATAAGACGACCCGACTTTTTTGGACCTATTTCGAGGGGAAAAAAGGCCGTCTTATATTCGGACCAATACGGTAGTTCTGTCTCTTGCCTCTAGTTAGCGTCTGGTCTATTAGCGATGTTACCAAACAGACTAGTTCTGTCTCTTGACTCTAGTTATCGTCTGGTCTATTAGCGATGTTACCAAACAGACTAGTTCTGTCTCTTGCCTCTAGTTAGTGTCTGGTCTATTAGCTATGTTACCAACAGACTAGTTCTGTCTCTTGCCTCTAGTTAGCGTCTGGTCTATTAGCGATGTTACCAAACAGACTAGTTCTGTCTTGCCTCTAGTTAGTGTCTGGTCTATTAGCGATGTTACCAAACAGACTAGTTCTGTCTCTTGCCTCTAGTTAGCGTCTGGTCTATTAGCGATGTTACCAACAGACTATTTCTGTCTTGCCTCTAGTTATCGTCTGGTCTATTAGCGATGTTACCAAACAGACTAGTTCTGTCTCTTGCTTCTATTTAGCGTCTGGTCTATTAGCGATGTTACCAACAGACTACATCTGTCTCTTGCCTCTAGTTAGCGTCTGGTCTGTTAGCGATGTTACCAAACAGACTAGTTCTGTCTCTTGCCTCTAGTTAGCGTCTGGTCTATTAGCGATGTTACCAACAGACTAGTTCTGTCTCTTGCCTCTAGTTAGCGTCTGGTCTATTAGCGATGTTACCAAACAGACTAGTTCTGTCTTGCCTCTAGTTAGCGTCTGGTCTATTAGCGATGTTACCAAACAGACTAGTTCTGTCTCTTGCCTCTAGTTAGCGTCTGGTCTATTAGCGATGTTACCAACAGACTAGTTCTGTCTCTTGCCTCTAGTTAGCGTCTGGTCTATTAGCGATGTTACCAAACAGACTAGTTCTGTCTCTTGCCTCTAGTTAGCGTCTGGTCTATTAGCGATGTTACCAAACAGACTAGTTCTGTCTCTTGCCTCTAGTTAGCGTCTGATCTATTAACGATGTTACCAACAGACTAGTTCTGTCTCTTGCCTCTAGTTAGCGTCTGGTCTATTAGCGATGTTACCAAACAGACTAGTTCTGTCTCTTGCCTCTAGTTAGCGTCTGGTCTATTAGCGATGTTACCAACAGACTAGTTCTGTCTCTTGCCTCTAGTTAGCGTCTGGTCTATTAGCGATGTTACCAAACAGACTAGTTCTGTCTTGCCTCTAGTTAGCGTCTGGTCTATTAGCGATGTTACCAAACAGACTAGTTCTGTCTCTTGCCTCTAGTTAGCGTCTGGTCTATTAGCGATGTTACCAACAGACTAGTTCTGTCTCTTGCCTCTAGTTAGCGTCTGGTCTATTAGCGATGTTACCAAACAGACTAGTTCTGTCTCTTGCCTCTAGTTAGCGTCTGGTCTATTAACGATGTTACCAAACAGACTAGTTCTGTCTCTTGCCTCTAGTTAGCGTCTGGTCTATTAGCGATGTTACCAAACAGACTAGTTCTGTCTTTCCTCTAGTTAGCGTCTGGTCTATTAGCGATGTTAACAAACAGACTAGTTCTGTCTCTTGCCTCTAGTTAGCGTCTGGTCTATTAGCGATGTTACCAAACAGACTAGTTCTGTCTCTTGCCTCTAGTTAGCGTCTGGTCTATTAGCGATGTTACCAAACAGACTAGTTCTGTCTTGCATCTAGTTAGTGTCTGGTCTATTAGCGATGTTACCAAACAGACTATTTCTGTCTCTTGCCTCTAGTTAGCGTCTGGTCTATTAGCGATGTTACCAATCAGACTAGTTCTGTCTTGCCTCTAGTTAGTGTCTGGTCTATTAGCGATGTTACCAAACAGACTAGTTCTGTCTCTTGCCTCTAGTTAGCGTCTGGTCTATTAGCGATGTTACCAAACAGACTAGTTCTGTCTCTTGACTCTAGTTAGCGTCTGGTCTATTAGCGATGTTACCAAACAGACTAGTTCTGTCTCTTGCCTCTAGTTAGTGTCTGGTCTATTAGCTATGTTACCAACAGACTAGTTCTGTCTCTTGCCTCTAGTTAGCGTCTGGTCTATTAGCGATGTTACCAAACAGACTAGTTCTGTCTTGCCTCTAGTTAGTGTCTGGTCTATTAGCGATGTTACCAAACAGACTAGTTCTGTCTCTTGCCTCTAGTTAGCGTCTGGTCTATTAGCGATGTTACCAACAGACTATTTCTGTCTTGCCTCTAGTTAGCGTCTGGTCTATTAGCGATGTTACCAAACAGACTAGTTCTGTCTCTTGCTTCTATTTAGCGTCTGGTCTATTAGCGATGTTACCAACAGACTACATCTGTCTCTTGCCTCTAGTTAGCGTCTGGTCTATTAGCGATGTTACCAAACAGACTAGTTCTGTCTCTTGCCTCTAGTTAGCGTCTGGTCTATTAGCGATGTTACCAACAGACTAGTTCTGTCTCTTGCCTCTAGTTAGCGTCTGGTCTATTAGCGATGTTACCAAACAGACTAGTTCTGTCTTGCCTCTAGTTAGCGTCTGGTCTATTAGCGATGTTACCAAACAGACTAGTTCTGTCTCTTGCCTCTAGTTAGCGTCTGGTCTATTAGCGATGTTACCAAACAGACTAGTTCTGTCTCTTGCCTCTAGTTAGCGTCTGGTCTATTAGCGATGTTACCAAACAGACTAGTTCTGTCTCTTGCCTCTAGTTAGTGTCTGGTCTATTAGCTATGTTACCAACAGACTAGTTCTGTCTCTTGCCTCTAGTTAGCGTCTGGTCTATTAGCGATGTTACCAAACAGACTAGTTCTGTCTTGCCTCTAGTTAGTGTCTGGTCTATTAGCGATGTTACCAAACAGACTAGTTCTGTCTCTTGCCTCTAGTTAGCGTCTGGTCTATTAGCGATGTTACCAACAGACTATTTCTGTCTTGCCTCTAGTTAGCGTCTGGTCTATTAGCGATGTTACCAAACAGACTAGTTCTGTCTCTTGCTTCTATTTAGCGTCTGGTCTATTAGCGATGTTACCAACAGACTACATCTGTCTCTTGCCTCTAGTTAGCGTCTGGTCTATTAGCGATGTTACCAAACAGACTAGTTCTGTCTTGCCTCTAGTTAGCGTCTGGTCTATTAGCGATGTTACCAAACAGACTAGTTCTGTCTCTTGCCTCTAGTTAGCGTCTGGTCTATTAGCGATGTTACCAACAGACTAGTTCTGTCTCTTGCCTCTAGTTAGCGTCTGGTCTATTAGCGATGTTACCAAACAGACTAGTTCTGTCTCTTGCCTCTAGTTAGCGTCTGGTCTATTAGCGATGTTACCAAACAGACTAGTTCTGTCTCTTGCCTCTAGTTAGCGTCTGATCTATTAACGATGTTACCAACAGACTAGTTCTGTCTCTTGCCTCTAGTTAGCGTCTGGTCTATTAGCGATGTTACCAAACAGACTAGTTCTGTCTCTTGCCTCTAGTTAGCGTCTGGTCTATTAGCGATGTTACCAACAGACTAGTTCTGTCTCTTGCCTCTAGTTAGCGTCTGGTCTATTAGCGATGTTACCAAACAGACTAGTTCTGTCTTGCCTCTAGTTAGCGTCTGGTCTATTAGCGATGTTACCAAACAGACTAGTTCTGTCTCTTGCCTCTAGTTAGCGTCTGGTCTATTAGCGATGTTACCAACAGACTAGTTCTGTCTCTTGCCTCTAGTTAGCGTCTGGTCTATTAGCGATGTTACCAAACAGACTAGTTCTGTCTCTTGCCTCTAGTTAGCGTCTGGTCTATTAACGATGTTACCAAACAGACTAGTTCTGTCTCTTGCCTCTAGTTAGCGTCTGGTCTATTAGCGATGTTACCAAACAGACTAGTTCTGTCTTTCCTCTAGTTAGCGTCTGGTCTATTAGCGATGTTAACAAACAGACTAGTTCTGTCTCTTGCCTCTAGTTAGCGTCTGGTCTATTAGCGATGTTACCAAACAGACTAGTTCTGTCTCTTGCCTCTAGTTAGCGTCTGGTCTATTAGCGATGTTACCAAACAGACTAGTTCTGTCTTGCATCTAGTTAGTGTCTGGTCTATTAGCGATGTTACCAAACAGACTATTTCTGTCTCTTGCCTCTAGTTAGCGTCTGGTCTATTAGCGATGTTACCAATCAGACTAGTTCTGTCTTGCCTCTAGTTAGTGTCTGGTCTATTAGCGATGTTACCAAACAGACTAGTTCTGTCTCTTGCCTCTAGTTAGCGTCTGGTCTATTAGCGATGTTACCAAACAGACTAGTTCTGTCTCTTGACTCTAGTTAGCGTCTGGTCTATTAGCGATGTTACCAAACAGACTAGTTCTGTCTCTTGCCTCTAGTTAGTGTCTGGTCTATTAGCTATGTTACCAACAGACTAGTTCTGTCTCTTGCCTCTAGTTAGCGTCTGGTCTATTAGCGATGTTACCAAACAGACTAGTTCTGTCTTGCCTCTAGTTAGTGTCTGGTCTATTAGCGATGTTACCAAACAGACTAGTTCTGTCTCTTGCCTCTAGTTAGCGTCTGGTCTATTAGCGATGTTACCAACAGACTATTTCTGTCTTGCCTCTAGTTAGCGTCTGGTCTATTAGCGATGTTACCAAACAGACTAGTTCTGTCTCTTGCTTCTATTTAGCGTCTGGTCTATTAGCGATGTTACCAACAGACTACATCTGTCTCTTGCCTCTAGTTAGCGTCTGGTCTATTAGCGATGTTACCAAACAGACTAGTTCTGTCTCTTGCCTCTAGTTAGCGTCTGGTCTATTAGCGATGTTACCAACAGACTAGTTCTGTCTCTTGCCTCTAGTTAGCGTCTGGTCTATTAGCGATGTTACCAAACAGACTAGTTCTGTCTTGCCTCTAGTTAGCGTCTGGTCTATTAGCGATGTTACCAAACAGACTAGTTCTGTCTCTTGCCTCTAGTTAGCGTCTGGTCTATTAGCGATGTTACCAAACAGACTAGTTCTGTCTCTTGACTCTAGTTAGCGTCTGGTCTATTAGCGATGTTACCAAACAGACTAGTTCTGTCTCTTGCCTCTAGTTAGTGTCTGGTCTATTAGCTATGTTACCAACAGACTAGTTCTGTCTCTTGCCTCTAGTTAGCGTCTGGTCTATTAGCGATGTTACCAAACAGACTAGTTCTGTCTTGCCTCTAGTTAGTGTCTGGTCTATTAGCGATGTTACCAAACAGACTAGTTCTGTCTCTTGCCTCTAGTTAGCGTCTGGTCTATTAGCGATGTTACCAACAGACTATTTCTGTCTTGCCTCTAGTTAGCGTCTGGTCTATTAGCGATGTTACCAAACAGACTAGTTCTGTCTCTTGCTTCTATTTAGCGTCTGGTCTATTAGCGATGTTACCAACAGACTACATCTGTCTCTTGCCTCTAGTTAGCGTCTGGTCTATTAGCGATGTTACCAAACAGACTAGTTCTGTCTCTTGCCTCTAGTTAGCGTCTGGTCTATTAGCGATGTTACCAACAGACTAGTTCTGTCTCTTGCCTCTAGTTAGCGTCTGGTCTATTAGCGATGTTACCAAACAGACTAGTTCTGTCTTGCCTCTAGTTAGCGTCTGGTCTATTAGCGATGTTACCAAACAGACTAGTTCTGTCTCTTGCCTCTAGTTAGCGTCTGGTCTATTAGCGATGTTACCAACAGACTAGTTCTGTCTCTTGCCTCTAGTTAGCGTCTGGTCTATTAGCGATGTTACCAAACAGACTAGTTCTGTCTCTTGCCTCTAGTTAGCGTCTGGTCTATTAGCGATGTTACCAAACAGACTAGTTATGTCTCTTGCCTCTAGTTAGCGTCTGATCTATTAGCGATGTTACCAACAGACTAGTTCTGTCTCTTGCCTCTAGTTAGCGTCTGGTCTATTAGCGATGTTACCAAACAGACTAGTTCTGTCTTGCCTCTAGTTAGCGTCTGGTCTATTAGCGATGTTACCAAACAGACTAGTTCTGTCCCTTGCCTCTAGTTAGCGTCTGGTCTATTAGCGATGTTACCAACAGACTAGTTCTGTCTCTTGCCTCTAGTTAGTGTCTGGTCTATTAGCGATGTTACCAAACAGACTAGTTCTGTCTCTTGCCTCTCGTTAGCGTCTGGTCTATTAGCGATGTTACCAAACAGACTAGTTCTGTCTCTTGCCTCTAGTTAGCGTCTGGTCTATTAGCGATGTTACCAAACAGACTAGTTCTGTCTCTTGCCTCTAGTTAGCGTCTGGTCTATTAGCGATTTTACCAACAGACTAGTTCTGTCTCTTGCCTCTAGTTAGCGTCTGGTCTATTAGCGATGTTACCAAACAGACTAGTTCTGTCTTGCCTCTAGTTAGCGTCTGCTCTATTAGCGATGTTACCAAACAGACTAGTTCTGTCTCTTGCCTCTAGTTAGCGTCTGGTCTATTAGCGATGTTACCAACAGACTAGTTCTGTCTCTTGCCTCTAGTTAGCGTCTGGTCTATTAGCGATGTTACCAAACAGACTAGTTCTGTCTCTTGCCTCTAGTTAGCGTCTGGTCTATTAACGATGTTACCAAACAGACTAGTTCTGTCTCTTGCCTCTAGTTAGCGTCTGGTCTATTAGCGATGTTACCAAACAGACTAGTTCTGTCTTGCCTCTAGTTAGCGTCTGGTCTATTAGCGATGTTAACAAACAGACTAGTTCTGTCTCTTGCCTCTAGTTAGCGTCTGGTCTATTAGTGATGTTACCAAACAGACTAGTTCTGTCTCTTGCCTCTAGTTAGCGTCTGGTCTATTAGCGATGTTACCAAACAGACTAGTTCTGTCTTGCATCTAGTTAGTGTCTGGTCTATTAGCGATGTTACCAAACAGACTATTTCTGTCTCTTGCCTCTAGTTAGCGTCTGGTCTATTAGCGATGTTACCAATCAGACTAGTTCTGTCTTGCCTCTAGTTAGTGTCTGGTCTATTAGCGATGTTACCAAACAGACTAGTTCTGTCTCTTGCCTCTAGTTAGCGTCTGGTCTATTAGCGATGTTACCAAACAGACTAGTTCTGTCTCTTGACTCTAGTTATCGTCTGGTCTATTAGCGATGTTACCAAACAGACTAGTTCTGTCTCTTGCCTCTAGTTAGTGTCTGGTCTATTAGCTATGTTACCAACAGACTAGTTCTGTCTCTTGCCTCTAGTTAGCGTCTGGTCTATTAGCGATGTTACCAAACAGACTAGTTCTGTCTTGCCTCTAGTTAGTGTCTGGTCTATTAGCGATGTTACCAAACAGACTAGTTCTGTCTCTTGCCTCTAGTTAGCGTCTGGTCTATTAGCGATGTTACCAACAGACTATTTCTGTCTTGCCTCTAGTTATCGTCTGGTCTATTAGCGATGTTACCAAACAGACTAGTTCTGTCTCTTGCTTCTATTTAGCGTCTGGTCTATTAGCGATGTTACCAACAGACTACATCTGTCTCTTGCCTCTAGTTAGCGTCTGGTCTGTTAGCGATGTTACCAAACAGACTAGTTCTGTCTCTTGCCTCTAGTTAGCGTCTGGTCTATTAGCGATGTTACCAACAGACTAGTTCTGTCTCTTGCCTCTAGTTAGCGTCTGGTCTATTAGCGATGTTACCAAACAGACTAGTTCTGTCTTGCCTCTAGTTAGCGTCTGGTCTATTAGCGATGTTACCAAACAGACTAGTTCTGTCTCTTGCCTCTAGTTAGCGTCTGGTCTATTAGCGATGTTACCAACAGACTAGTTCTGTCTCTTGCCTCTAGTTAGCGTCTGGTCTATTAGCGATGTTACCAAACAGACTAGTTCTGTCTCTTGCCTCTAGTTAGCGTCTGGTCTATTAGCGATGTTACCAAACAGACTAGTTCTGTCTCTTGCCTCTAGTTAGCGTCTGATCTATTAACGATGTTACCAACAGACTAGTTCTGTCTCTTGCCTCTAGTTAGCGTCTGGTCTATTAGCGATGTTACCAAACAGACTAGTTCTGTCTTGCCTCTAGTTAGCGTCTGGTCTATTAGCGATGTTACCAAACAGACTAGTTCTGTCCCTTGCCTCTAGTTAGCGTCTGGTCTATTAGCGATGTTACCAACAGACTAGTTCTGTCTCTTGCCTCTAGTTAGTGTCTGGTCTATTAGCGATGTTACCAAACAGACTAGTTCTGTCTCTTGCCTCTCGTTAGCGTCTGGTCTATTAGCGATGTTACCAAACAGACTAGTTCTGTCTCTTGCCTCTAGTTAGCGTCTGGTCTATTAGCGATGTTACCAAACAGACTAGTTCTGTCTCTTGCCTCTAGTTAGCGTCTGGTCTATTAGCGATGTTACCAACAGACTAGTTCTGTCTCTTGCCTCTAGTTAGCGTCTGGTCTATTAGCGATGTTACCAAACAGACTAGTTCTGTCTTGCCTCTAGTTAGTGTCTGGTCTATTAGCGAATTTACCAAACAGACTAGTTCTGTCTCTTGCCTCTAGTTAGCGTCTGGTCTATTAGCGATGTTACCAAACAGACTAGTTCTGTCTCTTGCCTCTAGTTAGCGTCTGGTCTATTAGCGATGTTACCAAACAGACTAGTTCTGTCTCTTGCCTCTAGTTAGTGTCTGGTCTATTAGCGATGTTACCAACAGACTAGTTCTGTCTCTTGCCTCTAGTTAGCGTCTGGTCTATTAGCGATGTTACCAACAGACTAGTTCTGTCTCTTGCCTCTAGTTAGCGTCTGGTCTATTAGCGATGTTACCAAACAGTCTAGTTCTGTCTTGCCTCTAGTTAGTGTCTGGTCTATTAGCGATGTTACCAAACAGACTAGTTCTGTCTCTTGCCTCTAGTTAGCGTCTGGTCTATTAGCGATGTTACCAACAGACTATTTCTGTCTTGCCTCTAGTTAGCGTCTGGTCTATTAGCGATGTTACCAAACAGACTAGTTCTGTCTCTTGCTTCTATTTAGCGTCTGGTCTATTAGCGATGTTACCAACAGACTACATCTGTCTCTTGCCTCTAGTTAGCGTCTGGTCTATTAGCGATGTTACCAAACAGACTAGTTCTGTCTCTTGCCTCTAGTTAGCGTCTGGTCTATTAGCGATGTTACCAACAGACTAGTTCTGTCTCTTGCCTCTAGTTAGCGTCTGGTCTATTAGCGATGTTACCAAACAGACTAGTTCTGTCTTGCCTCTAGTTAGCGTCTGGTCTATTAGCGATGTTACCAAACAGACTAGTTCTGTCTCTTGCCTCTAGTTAGCGTCTGGTCTATTAGCGATGTTACCAACAGACTAGTTCTGTCTCTTGCCTCTAGTTAGCGTCTGGTCTATTAGCGATGTTACCAAACAGACTAGTTCTGTCTCTTGCCTCTAGTTAGCGTCTGGTCTATTAACGATGTTACCAAACAGACTAGTTCTGTCTCTTGCCTCTAGTTAGCGTCTGGTCTATTAGCGATGTTAACAAACAGACTAGTTCTGTCTCTTGCCTCTAGTTAGCGTCTGGTCTATTAGCGATGTTAACAAACAGACTAGTTCTGTCTCTTGCCTCTAGTTAGCGTCTGGTCTATTAGCGATGTTACCAAACAGACTAGTTCTGTCTTGCATCTAGTTAGTGTCTGGTCTATTAGCGATGTTACCAAACAGACTATTTCTGTCTCTTGCCTCTAGTTAGCGTCTGGTCTATTAGCGATGTTACCAATCAGACTAGTTCTGTCTTGCCTCTAGTTAGTGTCTGGTCTATTAGCGATGTTACCAAACAGACTAGTTCTGTCTCTTGCCTCTAGTTAGCGTCTGGTCTATTAGCGATGTTACCAAACAGACTAGTTCTGTCTCTTGACTCTAGTTAGCGTCTGGTCTATTAGCGATGTTACCAACAGACTAGTTCTGTCTCTTGCCTCTAGTTAGCGTCTGGTCTATTAGCGATGTTACCAAACAGACTAGTTCTGTCTTGCCTCTAGTTAGTGTCTGGTCTATTAGCGATGTTACCAAACAGACTAGTTCTGTCTCTTGCCTCTAGTTAGCGTCTGGTCTATTAGCGATGTTACCAACAGACTATTTCTGTCTTGCCTCTAGTTAGCGTCTGGTCTATTAGCGATGTTACCAAACAGACTAGTTCTGTCTCTTGCTTCTATTTAGCGTCTGGTCTATTAGCGATGTTACCAACAGACTACATCTGTCTCTTGCCTCTAGTTAGCGTCTGGTCTATTAGCGATGTTACCAAACAGACTAGTTCTGTCTCTTGCCTCTAGTTAGCGTCTGGTCTATTAGCGATGTTACCAACAGACTAGTTCTGTCTCTTGCCTCTAGTTAGCGTCTGGTCTATTAGCGATGTTACCAAACAGACTAGTTCTGTCTTGCCTCTAGTTAGCGTCTGGTCTATTAGCGATGTTACCAAACAGACTAGTTCTGTCTCTTGCCTCTAGTTAGCGTCTGGTCTATTAGCGATGTTACCAACAGACTAGTTCTGTCTCTTGCCTTTAGTTAGCGTCTGGTCTATTAGCGATGTTACCAAACAGACTAGTTCTGTCTCTTGCCTCTAGTTAGCGTCTGGTCTATTAGCGATGTTACCAAACAGACTATTTCTGTCTCTTGACTCTAGTTAGCGTCTGGTCTATTAGCGATGTTACCAAACAGACTAGTTCTGTCTCTTGCCTCTAGTTAGTGTCTGGTCTATTAGCTATGTTACCAACAGACTAGTTCTGTCTCTTGCCTCTAGTTAGCGTCTGGTCTATTAGCGATGTTACCAAACAGACTAGTTCTGTCTTGCCTCTAGTTAGTGTCTGGTCTATTAGCGATGTTACCAAACAGACTAGTTCTGTCTCTTGCCTCTAGTTAGCGTCTGGTCTATTAGCGATGTTACCAACAGACTATTTCTGTCTTGCCTCTAGTTAGCGTCTGGTCTATTAGCGATGTTACCAAACAGACTAGTTCTGTCTCTTGCTTCTATTTAGCGTCTGGTCTATTAGCGATGTTACCAACAGACTACATCTGTCTCTTGCCTCTAGTTAGCGTCTGGTCTATTAGCGATGTTACCAAACAGACTAGTTCTGTCTCTTGCCTCTAGTTAGCGTCTGGTCTATTAGCGATGTTACCAACAGACTAGTTCTGTCTCTTGCCTCTAGTTAGCGTCTGGTCTATTAGCGATGTTACCAAACAGACTAGTTCTGTCTTGCCTCTAGTTAGCGTCTGGTCTATTAGCGATGTTACCAAACAGACTAGTTCTGTCTCTTGCCTCTAGTTAGCGTCTGGTCTATTAGCGATGTTACCAACAGACTAGTTCTGTCTCTTGCCTCTAGTTAGCGTCTGGTCTATTAGCGATGTTACCAAACAGACTAGTTCTGTCTCTTGCCTCTAGTTAGCGTCTGGTCTATTAGCGATGTTACCAAACAGACTAGTTATGTCTCTTGCCTCTAGTTAGCGTCTGATCTATTAGCGATGTTACCAACAGACTAGTTCTGTCTCTTGCCTCTAGTTAGCGTCTGGTCTATTAGCGATGTTACCAAACAGACTAGTTCTGTCTTGCCTCTAGTTAGCGTCTGGTCTATTAGCGATGTTACCAAACAGACTAGTTCTGTCCCTTGCCTCTAGTTAGCGTCTGGTCTATTAGCGATGTTACCAACAGACTAGTTCTGTCTCTTGCCTCTAGTTAGTGTCTGGTCTATTAGCGATGTTACCAAACAGACTAGTTCTGTCTCTTGCCTCTCGTTAGCGTCTGGTCTATTAGCGATGTTACCAAACAGACTAGTTCTGTCTCTTGCCTCTAGTTAGCGTCTGGTCTATTAGCGATGTTACCAAACAGACTAGTTCTGTCTCTTGCCTCTAGTTAGCGTCTGGTCTATTAGCGATGTTACCAACAGACTAGTTCTGTCTCTTGCCTCTAGTTAGCGTCTGGTCTATTAGCGATGTTACCAAACAGACTAGTTCTGTCTTGCCTCTAGTTAGTGTCTGGTCTATTAGCGATGTTACCAAACAGACTAGTTCTGTCTCTTGCCTCTAGTTAGCGTCTGGTCTATTAGCGATGTTACCAAACAGACTAGTTCTGTCTCTTGCCTCTAGTTAGCGTCTGGTCTATTAGCGATGTTACCAAACAGACTAGTTCTGTCTCTTGCCTCTAGTTAGCGTCTGGTCTATTAGCGATGTTACCAACAGACTAGTTCTGTCTCTTGCCTCTAGTTAGCGTCTGGTCTATTAGCGATGTTACCAACAGACTAGTTCTGTCTCTTGCCTCTAGTTAGCGTCTGGTCTATTAGCGATGTTACCAAACAGTCTAGTTCTGTCTTGCCTCTAGTTAGTGTCTGGTCTATTAGCGATGTTACCAAACAGACTAGTTCTGTCTCTTGCCTCTAGTTAGCGTCTGGTCTATTAGCGATGTTACCAACAGACTATTTCTGTCTTGCCTCTAGTTAGCGTCTGGTCTATTAGCGATGTTACCAAACAGACTAGTTCTGTCTCTTGCTTCTATTTAGCGTCTGGTCTATTAGCGATGTTACCAACAGACTACATCTGTCTCTTGCCTCTAGTTAGCGTCTGGTCTATTAGCGATGTTACCAAACAGACTAGTTCTGTCTCTTGCCTCTAGTTAGCGTCTGGTCTATTAGCGATGTTACCAACAGACTAGTTCTGTCTCTTGCCTCTAGTTAGCGTCTGGTCTATTAGCGATGTTACCAAACAGACTAGTTCTGTCTTGCCTCTAGTTAGCGTCTGGTCTATTAGCGATGTTACCAAACAGACTAGTTCTGTCTCTTGCCTCTAGTTAGCGTCTGGTCTATTAGCGATGTTACCAACAGACTAGTTCTGTCTCTTGCCTCTAGTTAGCGTCTGGTCTATTAGCGATGTTACCAAACAGACTAGTTCTGTCTTGCCTCTAGTTAGCGTCTGGTCTATTAGCGATGTTACCAAACAGACTAGTTCTGTCTCTTGCCTCTAGTTAGCGTCTGGTCTATTAGCGATGTTACCAACAGACTAGTTCTGTCTCTTGCCTCTAGTTAGCGTCTGGTCTATTAGCGATGTTACCAAACAGACTAGTTCTGTCTCTTGCCTCTAGTTAGCGTCTGGTCTATTAGCGATGTTACCAAACACACTAGTTATGTCTCTTGCCTCTAGTTAGCATCTGATCTATTAGCGATGTTACCAACAGACTAGTTCTGTCTCTTGCCTCTAGTTAGCGTCTGGTCTATTAGCGATGTTACCAAACAGACTAGTTCTGTCTTGCCTCTAGTTAGCGTCTGGTCTATTAGCGATGTTACCAAACAGACTAGTTCTGTCCCTTGCCTCTAGTTAGCGTCTGGTCTATTAGCGATGTTACCAACAGACTAGTTCTGTCTCTTGCCTCTAGTTAGTGTCTGGTCTATTAGCGATGTTACCAAACAGACTAGTTCTGTCTCTTGCCTCTCGTTAGCGTCTGGTCTATTAGCGATGTTACCAAACAGACTAGTTCTGTCTCTTGCCTCTAGTTAGCGTCTGGTCTATTAGCGATGTTACCAAACAGACTAGTTCTGTCTCTTGCCTCTAGTTAGCGTCTGGTCTATTAGCGATGTTACCAACAGACTAGTTCTGTCTCTTGCCTCTAGTTAGCGTCTGGTCTATTAGCGATGTTACCAAACAGACTAGTTCTGTCTTGCCTCTAGTTAGTGTCTGGTCTATTAGCGATGTTACCAAACAGACTAGTTCTGTCTCTTGCCTCTAGTTAGCGTCTGGTCTATTAGCGATGTTACCAAACAGACTAGTTCTGTCTCTTGCCTCTAGTTAGCGTCTGGTCTATTAGCGATGTTACCAACAGACTAGTTCTGTCTCTTGCCTCTAGTTAGTGTCTGGTCTATTAGCGATGTTACCAACAGACTAGTTCTGTCTCTTGCCTCTAGTTAGCGTCTGGTCTATTAGCGATGTTACCAACAGACTAGTTCTGTCTCTTGCCTCTAGTTAGCGTCTGGTCTATTAGCGATGTTACCAAACAGTCTAGTTCTGTCTTGCCTCTAGTTAGTGTCTGGTCTATTAGCGATGTTACCAAACAGACTAGTTCTGTCTCTTGCCTCTAGTTAGCGTCTGGTCTATTAGCGATGTTACCAACAGACTATTTCTGTCTTGCCTCTAGTTAGCGTCTGGTCTATTAGCGATGTTACCAAACAGACTAGTTCTGTCTCTTGCTTCTATTTAGCGTCTGGTCTATTAGCGATGTTACCAACAGACTACATCTGTCTCTTGCCTCTAGTTAGCGTCTGGTCTATTAGCGATGTTACCAAACAGACTAGTTCTGTCTCTTGCCTCTAGTTAGCGTCTGGTCTATTAGCGATGTTACCAACAGACTAGTTCTGTCTCTTGCCTCTAGTTAGCGTCTGGTCTATTAGCGATGTTACCAAACAGACTAGTTCTGTCTTGCCTCTAGTTAGCGTCTGGTCTATTAGCGATGTTACCAAACAGACTAGTTCTGTCTCTTGCCTCTAGTTAGCGTCTGGTCTATTAGCGATGTTACCAACAGACTAGTTCTGTCTCTTGCCTCTAGTTAGCGTCTGGTCTATTAGCGATGTTACCAAACAGACTAGTTCTGTCTCTTGCCTCTAGTTAGCGTCTGGTCTATTAACGATGTTACCAAACAGACTAGTTCTGTCTCTTGCCTCTAGTTAGCGTCTGGTCTATTAGCGATGTTAACAAACAGACTAGTTCTGTCTCTTGCCTCTAGTTAGCGTCTGGTCTATTAGCGATGTTACCAAACAGACTAGTTCTGTCTCTTGCCTCTAGTTAGCGTCTGGTCTATTAGCGATGTTACCAAACAGACTAGTTCTGTCTTGCATCTAGTTAGTGTCTGGTCTATTAGCGATGTTACCAAACAGACTAGTTCTGTCTCTTGCCTCTAGTTAGCGTCTGGTCTATTAGCGATGTTACCAAACAGACTAGTTCTGTCTCTTGACTCTAGTTAGCGTCTGGTCTTTTAGTGATGTTACCAAACAGACTAGTTCTGTCTCTTGCCTCTAGTTAGTGTCTTGTCTATTAGCTATGTTACCAACAATCTAGTTCTGTCTCTTGCCTCTAGTTAGCGTCTGGTCTATTAGCGATGTTACCAAACAAAACAGACTAGTTCTGTCTTGCCTCTAGTTAGTGTCTGGTCTATTAGCGATGTTACCAAACAGACTAGTTCTGTCTCTTGCCTCTAGTTAGCGTCTGGTCAATTAGCGATGTTACCAACAGACTATTTCTGTCTTGCCTCTAGTTAGCGTCTGGTCTATTAGCGATGTTACCAAACAGACTAGTTCTGTCTCTTGCTTCTATTAAGCGTCTGGTCTATTAGCGATGTTACCAACAGACTACATCTGTCTCTTGCCTCTAGTTAGCGTCTGGTCTATTAGCGATGTTACCAAACAGACTAGTTCTGTCTCTTGCCTCTAGTTAGCGTCTGGTCTATTAGCGATGTTACCAACAGACTAGTTCTGTCTCTTGCCTCTAGTTAGCGTCTGGTCTATTAGCGATGTTACCAAACAGACTAGTTCTGTCTTGCCTCTAGTTAGCGTCTGGTCTATTAGCGATGTAACCAAACAGACTAGTTCTGTCTCTTGCCTCTAGTTAGCGTCTGGTCTATTAGCGATGTTACCAACAGACTAGTTCTGTCTCTTGCCTCTAGTTAGCGTCTGGTCTATTAGCGATGTTACCAAACAGACTAGTTCTGTCTCTTGCCTCTAGTTAGCGTCTGGTCTATTAGCGATGTTACCAAACAGACTAGTTCTGTCTCTTGCCTCTAGTTAGCGTCTGGTCTATTAGCGATGTTACCAACAGACTAGTTCTGTCTCTTGCCTCTAGTTAGCGTCTGGTCTATTAGCGATGTTACCAAACAGACTAGTTCTGTCTTGCCTCTAGTTAGCGTCTGGTCTATTAGCGATGTTACCAAACAGACTAGTTCTGTCCCTTGCCTCTAGTTAGCGTCTGGTCTATTAGCGATGTTACCAACAGACTAGTTCTGTCTCTTGCCTCTAGTTAGTGTCTGGTCTATTAGCGATGTTACCAAACAGACTAGTTCTGTCTCTTGCCTCTCGTTAGCGTCTGGTCTATTAGCGATGTTACCAAACAGACTAGTTCTGTCTCTTGCCTCTAGTTAGCGTCTGGTCTATTAGCGATGTTACCAAACAGACTAGTTCTGTCTCTTGCCTCTAGTTAGCGTCTGGTCTATTAGCGATGTTACCAACAGACTAGTTCTGTCTCTTGCCTCTAGTTAGCGTCTGGTCTATTAGCGATGTTACCAAACAGACTAGTTCTGTCTTGCCTCTAGTTAGCGTCTGGTCTATTAGCGATGTTACCAAACAGACTAGTTCTGTCTCTTGCCTCTAGTTAGAGTCTGGTCTATTAGCGATGTTACCAACAGACTAGTTCTGTGTCTTGCCTCTAGTTAGTGTCTGGTCTATTAGCGATGTTACCAAACAGACTAGTTCTGTCTTGCCTCTAGTTAGTGTCTGGTCTATTAGCGATGTTACCAAACAGACTAGTTCTGTCTCTTGCCTCTAGTTAGCGTCTGGTCTATTAGCGATGTTACCAAACAAACTAGTTCTGTCTCTTGCCTCTAGTTAGCGTCTGGTCTATTAGCGATGTTACCAAACAGACTAGTTCTGTCTCTTGCCTCTAGTTAGTGTCTGGTCTATTAGCGATGTTACCAACAGACTAGTTCTGTCTCTTGCCTCTAGTTAGCGTCTGGTCTATTAGCGATGTTACCAACAGACTAGTTCTGTCTCTTGCCTCTAGTTAGCGTCTGGTCTATTAGCGATGTTACCAAAAAGTCTAGTTCTGTCTTGCCTCTAGTTAGTGTCTGGTCTATTAGCGATGTTACCAAACAGACTAGTTCTGTCTCTTGCCTCTAGTTAGCGTCTGGTCTATTAGCGATGTTACCAACAGACTATTTCTGTCTTGCCTCTAGTTAGCGTCTGGTCTATTAGCGATGTTACCAAACAGACTAGTTCTGTCTCTTGCTTCTATTTAGCGTCTGGTCTATTAGCGATGTTACCAACAGACTACATCTGTCTCTTGCCTCTAGTTAGTGTCTGGTCTATTAGCGATGTTACCAAACAGACTAGTTCTTTCTCTTGCCTCTAGTTAGCGTCTGGTCTATTAGCGATGTTACCAACAGACTAGTTCTGTCTCTTGCCTCTAGTTAGCGTCTGGTCTATTAGCGATGTTACCAAACAGACTAGTTCTGTCTTGCCTCTAGTTAGCGTCTGGTCTATTAGCGATGTTACCAAACAGACTAGTTCTGTCTCTTGCCTCTAGTTAGCGTCTGGTCTATTAGCGATGTTACCAACAGACTAGTTCTGTCTCTTGCCTCTAGTTAGCGTCTGGTCTATTAGCGATGTTACCAAACAGACTAGTTCTGTCTCTTGCCTCTAGTTAGCGTCTGGTCTATTAACGATGTTACCAAACAGACTAGTTCTGTCTCTTGCCTCTAGTTAGCGTCTGGTCTATTAGCGATGTTACCAAACAGACTAGTTCTGTCTTGCCTCTAGTTAGCGTCTGGTCTATTAGCGATGTTAACAAACAGACTAGTTCTGTCTCTTGCCTCTAGTTAGCGTCTGGTCTATTAGCGATGTTACCAAACAGACTAGTTCTGTCTCTTGCCTCTAGTTAGCGTCTGGTCTATTAGCGATGTTACCAAACAGACTAGTTCTGTCTTGCATCTAGTTAGTGTCTGGTCTATTAGCGATGTTACCAAACAGACTATTTCTGTCTCTTGCCTCTAGTTAGCGTCTGGTCTATTAGCGATGTTACCAAACAGACTAGTTCTGTCTTGCCTCTAGTTAGTGTCTGGTCTATTAGCGATGTTACCAAACAGACTAGTTCTGTCTCTTGCCTCTAGTTAGCGTCTGGTCTATTAGCGATGTTACCAAACAGACTAGTTCTGTCTCTTGACTCTAGTTAGCGTCTGGTCTATTAGCGATGTTACCAAACAGACTAGTTCTGTCTCTTGCCTCTAGTTAGTGTCTGGCTATTAGCTATGTTACCAACAGACTAGTTCTGTCTCTTGTCTCTAGTTAGCGTCTGGTCTATTAGCGATGTTACCAACAGACTAGTTCTGTCTCTTGCCTCTAGTTAGCGTCTGGTCTATTAGCGATGTTACCAAACAGACTTGTTCTGTCTTGCCTCTAGTTAGTGTCTGGTCTATTAGCGATGTTACCAAACAGACTAGTTCTGTCTCTTTCCTCTAGTTAGCGTCTGGTCTATTAGCGATGTTACCAACAGACTATTTCTGTCTTGCCTCTAGTTAGCGTCTGGTCTATTAGCGATGTTACCAAACAGACTAGTTCTGTCTCTTGCTTCTATTTAGCGTCTGGTCTATTAGCGATGTTACCAAACAGACTAGTTCTGTCTCTTGCCTCTAGTTAGCGTCTGGTCTATTAGCGATGTTACCAAACAGACTAGTTCTGTCTCTTGCCTCTAGTTAGCGTCTGGTCTATTAGCGATGTTACCAAACAGACTAGTTCTGTCTCTTGCCTCTAGTTAGCGTCTGGTCTATTAGCGATGTTACCAAACAGACTAGTTCTGTCTCTTGCCTCTAGTTAGCGTCTGGTCTATTAGCGATGTTACCAAACAGACTAGTTCTGTCTTGCCTCTAGTTAGCGTCTGGTCTATTAGCGATGTTAACAAACAGACTAGTTCTGTCTCTTGCCTCTAGTTAGCGTCTCGTCTATTAGCGATGTTACCAAACAGACTAGTTCTGTCTCTTGCCTCTAGTTAGCGTCTGGTCTATTAGCGATGTTACCAAACAGACTAGTTCTGTCTTGCCTCTAGTTAGTGTCTGGTCTATTAGCGATGTTACCAAACAGACTAGTTCTGTCTCTTGCCTCTAGTTAGCGTCTGGTCTATTAACGATGTTACCAAACAGACTAGTTCTGTCTCTTGCCTCTAGTTAGCGTCTGGTCTATTAGCGATGTTACCAAACAGACTAGTTCTGTCTCTTGCCTCTAGTTAGTGTCTGGTCTATTAGCGATGTTACCAAACAGACTAGTTCTGTCTCTTGCCTCTAGTTAGTATCTGGTCTATTAGCGATGTTACCAACAGACTAGTTCTGTCTCTTGCCTCTAGTTAGCGTCTGGTCTATTAGCGATGTTACCAAGAGACTAGTTCTGTCTCTTGCCTCTAGTTAGCGTCTGGTCTAATAGCGATGTTACCAAACAGACTAGTTCTGTCTCTTGCCTCTTGTTAGCGTCTGGTCTATTAGCGATGTTACCAAACAGACTAGTTCTGTCTCTTGCCTCTAGTTAGCGTCTGGTCTATTAGCGATGTTACCAAACAGACTAGTTCTGTCTCTTGCCTCTAGTTAGTGTCTGGTCTATTAGCGATGTTACCAAACAGACTAGTTCTGTCTCTTGCCTCTAGTTAGTATCTGGTCTATTAGCGATGTTACCAACAGACTAGTTCTGTCTCTTGACTCTAGTTAGCGTCTGGTCTATTAGCGATGTTACCAAGAGACTAGTTCTGTCTCTTGCCTCTAGTTAGCGTCTGGTCTATTAGCGATGTTACCAAACAGACTAGTTCTGTCTCTTGCCTCTAGTTAGTGTCTGGTCTATTAGCGATGTTACCAAACAGACTAGTTCTGTCTCTTGCCTCTAGTTAGTATCTGGTCTATTAGCGATGTTACCAACAGACTAGTTCTGTCTCTTGCCTCTAGTTAGCGTCTGGTCTATTAGCGATGTTACCAAGAGACTAGTTCTGTCTCTTGCCTCTAGTTAGCGTCTGGTCTATTAGCGATGTTACCAAACAGACTAGTTCTGTCTCTTGCCTCTTGTTAGCGTCTGGTCTATTAGCGATGTTACCAAACAGACTAGTTCTGTCTCTTGCCTCTAGTTAGCGTCTGGTCTATTAGCGATGTTACCAACATACTAGTTCTATATCTTGCCTCTAGTTAGCATCTGGTCTATTAGCGATGTTACCAACAGACTAGTTCTGTCTCTTGCCTCTAGTTAGCGTCTGGTCTATTAGCGATGTTACCAAACAGACTAGTTCTGTCTTGCCTCTAGTTAGTGTCTGGTCTATTAGCGATGTTACCAAACAGACTAGTTCTGTCTCTTGCCTCTAGTTAGCGTCTGGTCTATTAGCGATGTTACCAAACAGACTAGTTCTGTCTCTTGCCTCTAGTTAGCGTCTGGTCTATTAGCGATGTTACCAAACAGACTAGTTCTGTCTCTTGCCTCTAGTTAGTGTCTGGTCTATTAGCGATGTTACCAAACAGACTAGTTCTGTCTCTTGCCTCTAGTTAGTATCTGGTCTATTAGCGATGTTACCAACAGACTAGTTCTGTCTCTTGCCTCTAGTTAGCGTCTGGTCTATTAGCGATGTTACCAAGAGACTAGTTCTGTCTCTTGCCTCTAGTTAGCGTCTGGTCTATTAGCGATGTTACCAAACAGACTAGTTCTGTCTCTTGCCTCTTGTTAGCGTCTGGTCTATTAGCGATGTTACCAAACAGACTAGTTCTGTCTCTTGCCTCTAGTTAGCGTCTGGTCTATTACCGATGTTACCAACATACTAGTTCTATATCTTGCCTCTAGTTAGCATCTGGTCTATTAGCGATGTTACCAACAGACTAGTTCTGTCTCTTACCTCTAGTTAGCGTCTGGTCTATTAGCGATGTTACCAAACAGACTAGTTCTGTCTTGCCTCTAGTTAGTGTCTGGTCTATTAGCGATGTTACCAAACAGACTAGTTCTGTCTCTTGCCTCTAGTTAGCGTCTGGTCTATTAGCGATGTTACCAAACAGACTAGTTCTGTCTCTTGCCTCTAGTTAGCGTCTGGTCTATTAGCGATGTTACCAAACAGACTAGTTCTGTCTCTTGCCTCTAGTTAGTGTCTGGTCTATTAGCGATGTTACCAACAGACTAGTTCTGTCTCTTGCCTCTAGTTAGCGTCTGGTCTATTAGCGATGTTACCAACAGACTAGTTCTGTCTCTTGCCTCTAGTTAGCGTCTGGTCTATTAGCGATGTTACCAAACAGACTAGTTCTGTCTTGCCTCTAGTTAGTGTCTGGTCTATTAGCGATGTTACCAAACAGACTAGTTCTGTCTCTTGCCTCTAGTTAGCGTCTGGTCTATTAGCGATGTTACCAACAGACTATTTCTGTCTTGCCTCTAGTTAGCGTCTGGTCTATTAGCGATGTTACCAAACAGACTAGTTCTGTCTCTTGCTTCTATTTAGCGTCTGGTCTATTAGCGATGTTACCAACAGACTACAACTGTCTCTTGCCTCTAGTTAGCGTCTGGTCTATTAGCGATGTTACCAAACAGACTAGTTCTGTCTCTTGCCTCTAGTTAGCGTCTGGTCTATTAGCGATGTTACCAACAGACTAGTTCTGTCTCTTGCCTCTAGCTAGCGTCTGGTCTATTAGCGATGTTACCAAACAGACTAGTTCTGTCTTGCCTCTAGTTAGCGTCTGGTCTATTAGCGATGTTACCAAACAGACTAGTTCTGTCTCTTGCCTCTAGTTAGCGTCTGGTCTATTAGTGATGTTACCAACAGACTAGTTCTGTCTCTTGCCTCTAGTTAGCGTCTGGTCTATTAGCGATGTTACCAAACAGACTAGTTCTGTCTCTTGCCTCTAGTTAGCGTCTGGCTATTAGCGATGTTACCAAACAGACTAGTTCTGTCTCTTGCCTCTAGTTAGCGTCTGGTCTATTAGCGATGTTACCAAACAGACTAATTCTGTCTTGCCTCTAGTTAGCGTCTGGTCTATTAGCGATGTTAACAAACAGACTAGTTCTGTCTCTTGCCTCTAGTTAGCGTCTGGTCTATTTGCGATGTTACCAAACAGACTAGTTCTGTCTCTTGCCTCTAGTTAGCGTCTGGTCTATTAGCGATGTTACCAACAGACTAGTTCTGTCTCTTGCCTCTAGTTAGCGTCTGGTCTATTAGCGATGTTACCAAACAGACTAGTTCTGTCTTGCCTCTAGTTAGCGTCTGGTCTATTAGCGATGTTACCAAACAGACTAGTTCTGTCTCTTGCCTCTAGTTAGCGTCTGGTCTATTAGCGATGTTACCAACAGACTAGTTCTGTCTCTTGCCTCTAGTTAGCGTCTGGTCTATTAGCGATGTTACCAAACAGACTAGTTCTGTCTCTTGCCTCTAGTTAGCGTCTGGTCTATTAGCGATGTTACCAAACAGACTAGTTCTGTCTCTTGCCTCTAGTTAGCGTCTGGTCTATTAGTGATGTTACCAAACAGACTAGTTCTGTCTTGCCTCTAGTTAGCGTCTGGTCTATTAGCGATGTTAACAAACAGACTAGTTCTGTCTCTTGCCTCTAGTTAGCGTCTGGTCTATTAGCGATGTTACCAAACAGACTAGTTCTGTATCTTGCCTCTAGTTAGCGTCTGGTCTATTAGCGATGTTACCAAACAGACTAGTTCTGTCTTGCCTCTAGTTAGTGTCTGGTCTTTTAGCGATGTTACAAAACAGACTAGTTCTGTCTCTTGCCTCTAGTTAGCGTCTGGTCTATTAACGATGTTACCAAACAGACTAGTTCTGTCTCTTGCCTCTAGTTAGCGTCTGGTCTATTAGCGATGTTACCAAACAGACTAGTTCTGTCTCTTGCCTCTAGTTAGTGTCTGGTCTATTAGCGATGTTACCAAACAGACTAGTTCTGTCTCTTGCCTCTAGTTAGTATCTGGTCTATTAGCGATGTTACCAACAGACTAGTTCTGTCTCTTGCCTCTAGTTAGCGTCTGGTCTATTAGCGATGTTACCAAGAGACTAGTTCTGTCTCTTGCCTCTAGTTAGCGTCTGGTCTATTAGCGATGTTACCAAACAGACTAGTTCTGTCTCTTGCCTCTTGTTAGCGTCTGGTCTATTAGCGATGTTACCAAACAGACTAGTTCTGTCTCTTGCCTCTAGTTAGCGTCTGGTCTATTAGCGATGTTACCAACATACTAGTTCTATATCTTGCCTCTAGTTAGCATCTGGTCTATTAGCGATGTTACCAACAGACTAGTTCTGTCTCTTGCCTCTAGTTAGCGTCTGGTCTATTAGCGATGTTACCAAACAGACTAGTTCTGTCTTGCCTCTAGTTAGTGTCTGGTCTATTAGCGATGTTACCAAACAGACTAGTTCTGTCTCTTGCCTCTAGTTAGCGTCTGGTCTATGAGCGATGTTACCAAACAGACTAGTTCTGTCTCTTGCCTCTAGTTAGCGTCTGGTCTATTAGCGATGTTACCAAACAGACTAGTTCTGTCTCTTGCCTCTAGTTAGTGTCTGGTCTATTAGCGATGTTAGCAACAGACTAGTTCTGTCTCTTGCCTCTAGTTAGCGTCTGGTCTATTAGCGATGTTACCAACAGACTAGTTCTGTCTCTTGCCTCTAGTTAGCGTCTGGTCTATTAGCGATGTTACCAAACAGACTAGTTCTGTCTTGCCTCTAGTTAGAGTCTGGTCTATTAGCGATGTTACCAAACAGACTAGTTCTGTCTTTTGCCTCTAGTTAGCGTCTGGTCTATTAGCGATGTTACCAACAGACTATTTCTGTCTTGCCTCTAGTTAGCGTCTGGTCTATTAACGATGTTACCAAACAGACTAGTTCTGTCTCTTGCCTCTAGTTAGGGTCTGGTCTATTAGCGATGTTACCAAACAGACTAGTTCTGTCTCTTGCCTCTAGTTAGTGTCTGGTCTATTAGCGATGTTACCAAACAGACTAGTTCTGTCTCTTGCCTCTAGTTAGTATCTGGTCTATTAGCGATGTTACCAACAGACTAGTTCTGTCTCTTGCCTCTAGTTAGCGTCTGGTCTATTAGCGATGTTACCAAGAGACTAGTTTTGTCTCTTGCCTCTAGTTAACGTCTGGTCTATTAGCGATGTTACCAAACAGACTAGTTCTGTCTCTTGCCTCTTGTTAGCGTCTGGTCTATTAGCGATGTTACCAAACAGACTAGTTCTGTCTCTTGCCTCTAGTTAGCGTCTGGTCTATTAGCGATGTTACCAACATACTAGTTCTATATCTTGCCTCTAGTTAGCATCTGGTCTATTAGCGATGTTACCAACAGACTA
This sequence comes from Coregonus lavaretus, assembly GCF_964263955.1. Taxonomy (NCBI): domain Eukaryota; kingdom Metazoa; phylum Chordata; class Actinopteri; order Salmoniformes; family Salmonidae; genus Coregonus; species Coregonus lavaretus. Next base: position 23,741 of record NW_028159788.1, on the reverse strand, counting down.
GTTCTGTCTATTGCCTCTAGTTAGCGTCTGGTCTATTAGCGATGTTACCAAACAGACTAGTTCTGTCTTGCCTCTAGTTAGTGTCTGGTCTATTAGCGATGTTACCAAACAGACTAGTTCTGTCTCTTGCCTCTAGTTAGCGTCTGGTCTATTAGCGATGTTACCAAACAGACTAGTTCTGTCTCTTGCCTCTAGTTAGCGTCTGGTCTATTAGCGATGTTACCAAACAGACTAGTTCTGTCTCTTGCCTCTAGTTAGTTTCTGGTCTATTAGCGATGTTACCAACAGACTAGTTCTGTCTCTTGCCTCTAGTTAGCGTCTGGTCTATTAGCGATGTTACCAACAGACTAGTTCTGTCTCTTGCCTCTAGTTAGCGTCTGGTCTATTAGCGTTGTTACCAAACAGACTAGTTCTGTCTTGCCTCTAGTTAGTGTCTGGTCTATTAACGATGTTACCAAACAGACTAGTTCTGTCTTTTGCCTCTAGTTAGCGTCTGGTCTATTAGCGATGTTACCAACAGACTATTTCTGTCTTGCCTCTAGTTAGCGTCTGGTCTATTAGCGATGTTACCAAACAGACTAGTTCTGTCTCTTGCTTCTATTTAGCGTCTGGTCTATTAGCGATGTTACCAACAGACTACATCTGTCTCTTGCCTCTAGTTAGCGTCTGGTCTATTAGCGATGTTACCAAACAGACTAGTTCTGTCTCTTGCCTCTAGTTAGCGTCTGGTCTATTAGCGATGTTACCAACAGACTAGTTCTGTCTCTTGCCTCTAGTTAGCGTCTGGTCTATTAGCGATGTTACCAAACAGACTAGTTCTGTCTTGCCTCTAGTTAGCGTCTGGTCTATTAGCGATGTTACCAAACAGACTAGTTCTGTCTCTTGCCTCTAGTTAGCGTCTGGTCTATTAGCGATGTTACCAAACAGACTAGTTCTGTCTCTTGCCTCTAGTTAGCGTCTGGTCTATTAGCGATGTTACCAAACAGACTAGTTCTGTCTCTTGCCTCTAGTTAGCGTCTGGTCTATTAGCGATGTTACCAAACAGACTAGTTCTGTCTCTTGCCTCTAGTTAGCGTCTGGTCTATTAGCGATGTTACCAAACAGACTAGTTCTGTCTTGCCTCTAGTTAGCGTCTGGTCTATTAGCGATGTTAACAAACAGACTAGTTCTGTCTCTTGCCTCTAGTTAGCGTCTCGTCTATTAGCGATGTTACCAAACAGACTAGTTCTGTCTCTTGCCTCTAGTTAGCGTCTGGTCTATTAGCGATGTTACCAAACAGACTAGTTCTGTCTTGCCTCTAGTTAGTGTCTGGTCTATTAGCGATGTTACCAAACAGACTAGTTCTGTCTCTTGCCTCTAGTTAGCGTCTGGTCTATTAACGATGTTACCAAACAGACTAGTTCTGTCTCTTGCCTCTAGTTAGCGTCTGGTCTATTAGCGATGTTACCAAACAGACTAGTTCTGTCTCTTGCCTCTAGTTAGTGTCTGGTCTATTAGCGATGTTACCAAACAGACTAGTTCTGTCTCTTGCCTCTAGTTAGTATCTGGTCTATTAGCGATGTTACCAACAGACTAGTTCTGTCTCTTGCCTCTAGTTAGCGTCTGGTCTATTAGCGATGTTACCAAGAGACTAGTTCTGTCTCTTGCCTCTAGTTAGCGTCTGGTCTATTAGCGATGTTACCAAACAGACTAGTTCTGTCTCTTGCCTCTTGTTAGCGTCTGGTCTATTAGCGATGTTACCAAACAGACTAGTTCTGTCTCTTGCCTCTAGTTAGCGTCTGGTCTATTAGCGATGTTACCAAGAGACTAGTTCTGTCTCTTGCCTCTAGTTAGCGTCTGGTCTATTAGCGATGTTACCAAACAGACTAGTTCTGTCTCTTGCCTCTAGTTAGTGTCTGGTCTATTAGCGATGTTACCAAACAGACTAGTTCTGTCTCTTGCCTCTAGTTAGTATCTGGTCTATTAGCGATGTTACCAACAGACTAGTTCTGTCTCTTGCCTCTAGTTAGCGTCTGGTCTATTAGCGATGTTACCAAGAGACTAGTTCTGTCTCTTGCCTATAGTTAGCGTCTGGTCTATTAGCGATGTTACCAAACAGACTAGTTCTGTCTCTTGCCTCTTGTTAGCGTCTGGTCTATTAGCGATGTTACCAACAGACTAGTTCTGTCTCTTGCCTCTAGTTAGCGTCTGGTCTATTAGCGATGTTACCAAACAGACTAGTTCTGTCTTGCCTCTAGTTAGAGTCTGGTCTATTAGCGATGTTACCAAACAGACTAGTTCTGTCTTTTGCCTCTAGTTAGCGTCTGGTCTATTAGCGATGTTACCAACAGACTATTTCTGTCTTGCCTCTAGTTAGCGTCTGGTCTATTAACGATGTTACCAAACAGACTAGTTCTGTCTCTTGCCTCTAGTTAGGGTCTGGTCTATTAGCGATGTTACCAAACAGACTAGTTCTGTCTCTTGCCTCTAGTTAGTGTCTGGTCTATTAGCGATGTTACCAAACAGACTAGTTCTGTCTCTTGCCTCTAGTTAGTATCTGGTCTATTAGCGATGTTACCAACAGACTAGTTCTGTCTCTTGCCTCTAGTTAGCGTCTGGTCTATTAGCGATGTTACCAAGAGACTAGTTTTGTCTCTTGCCTCTAGTTAACGTCTGGTCTATTAGCGATGTTACCAAACAGACTAGTTCTGTCTCTTGCCTCTTGTTAGCGTCTGGTCTATTAGCGATGTTACCAAACAGACTAGTTCTGTCTCTTGCCTCTAGTTAGCGTCTGGTCTATTAGCGATGTTACCAACATACTAGTTCTATAACTTGCCTCTAGTTAGCATCTGGTCTATTAGCGATGTTACCAACAGACTAGTTCTGTCTATTGCCTCTAGTTAGCGTCTGGTCTATTAGCGATGTTACCAAACAGACTAGTTCTGTCTTGCCTCTAGTTAGTGTCTGGTCTATTAGCGATGTTACCAAACAGACTAGTTCTGTCTCTTGCCTCTAGTTAGCGTCTGGTCTATTAGCGATGTTACCAAACAGACTAGTTCTGTCTCTTGCCTCTAGTTAACGTCTGGTCTATTAGCGATGTTACCAAACAGACTAGTTCTGTCTCTTGCCTCTAGTTAGTTTCTGGTCTATTAGCGATGTTACCAACAGACTAGTTCTGTCTCTTGCCTCTAGTTAGCGTCTGGTCTATTAGCGATGTTACCAACAGACTAGTTCTGTCTCTTGCCTCTAGTTAGCGTCTGGTCTATTAGCGTTGTTACCAAACAGACTAGTTCTGTCTTGCCTCTAGTTAGTGTCTGGTCTATTAACGATGTTACCAAACAGACTAGTTCTGTCTTTTGCCTCTAGTTAGCGTCTGGTCTATTAGCGATGTTACCAACAGACTATTTCTGTCTTGCCTCTAGTTAGCGTCTGGTCTATTAGCGATGTTATCAAACAGACTAGTTCTGTCTCTTGCTTCTATTTAGCGTCTGGTCTATTAGCGATGTTACCAACAGACTACATCTGTCTCTTGCCTCTAGTTAGCGTCTGGTCTATTAGCGATGTTACCAAACAGACTAGTTCTGTCTCTTGCCTCTAGTTAGCGTCTGGTCTATTAGCGATGTTACCAACAGACTAGTTCTGTCTCTTGCCTCTAGTTAGCGTCTGGTCTATTAGCGATGTTACCAAACAGACTAGTTCTGTCTTGCCTCTAGTTAGCGTCTGGTCTATTAGCGATGTTACCAAACAGACTAGTTCTGTCTCTTGCCTCTAGTTAGCGTCTGGTCTATTAGCGATGTTACCAAACAGACTAGTTCTGTCTCTTGCCTCTAGTTAGCGTCTGGTCTATTAGCGATGTTACCAAACAGACTAGTTCTGTCTCTTGCCTCTAGTTAGCGTCTGGTCTATTAGCGATGTTACCAAACAGACTAGTTCTGTCTCTTGCCTCTAGTTAGCGTCTGGTCTATTAGCGATGTTACCAAACAGACTAGTTCTGTCTTGCCTCTAGTTAGCGTCTGGTCTATTAGCGATGTTAACAAACAGACTAGTTCTGTCTCTTGCCTCTAGTTAGCGTCTCGTCTATTAGCGATGTTACCAAACAGACTAGTTCTGTCTCTTGCCTCTAGTTAGCGTCTGGTCTATTAGCGATGTTACCAAACAGACTAGTTCTGTCTTGCCTCTAGTTAGTGTCTGGTCTATTAGCGATGTTACCAAACAGACTAGTTCTGTCTCTTGCCTCTAGTTAGCGTCTGGTCTATTAACGATGTTACCAAACAGACTAGTTCTGTCTCTTGCCTCTAGTTAGCGTCTGGTCTATTAGCGATGTTACCAAACAGACTAGTTCTGTCTCTTGCCTCTAGTTAGTGTCTGGTCTATTAGCGATGTTACCAAACAGACTAGTTCTGTCTCTTGCCTCTAGTTAGTATCTGGTCTATTAGCGATGTTACCAACAGACTAGTTCTGTCTCTTGCCTCTAGTTAGCGTCTGGTCTATTAGCGATGTTACCAAGAGACTAGTTCTGTCTCTTGCCTCTAGTTAGCGTCTGGTCTATTAGCGATGTTACCAAACAGACTAGTTCTGTCTCTTGCCTCTTGTTAGCGTCTGGTCTATTAGTGATGTTACCAAACAGACTAGTTCTGTCTCTTGCCTCTAGTTAGCGTCTGGTCTATTAGCGATGTTACCAAGAGACTAGTTCTGTCTCTTGCCTCTAGTTAGCGTCTGGTCTATTAGCGATGTTACCAAACAGACTAGTTCTGTCTCTTGCCTCTAGTTAGTGTCTGGTCTATTAGCGATGTTACCAAACAGACTAGTTCTGTCTCTTGCCTCTAGTTAGTATCTGGTCTATTAGCGATGTTACCAACAGACTAGTTCTGTCTCTTGCCTCTAGTTAGCGTCTGGTCTATTAGCGATGTTACCAAGAGACTAGTTCTGTCTCTTGCCTATAGTTAGCGTCTGGTCTATTAGCGATGTTACCAAACAGACTAGTTCTGTCTCTTGCCTCTTGTTAGCGTCTGGTCTATTAGCGATGTTACCAAACAGACTAGTTCTGTCTCTTGCCTCTAGTTAGCGTCTGGTCTATTAGCGATGTTACCAACATACTAGTTCTATATCTTGCCTCTAGTTAGCATCTGGTCTATTAGCGATGTTACCAACAGACTAGTTCTGTCTCTTGCCTCTAGTTAGCGTCTGGTCTATTAGCGATGTTACCGAACAGACTAGTTCTGTCTTGCCTCTAGTTAGTGTCTGGTCTATTAGCGATGTTACCAAACAGACTAGTTCTGTCTCTTGCCTCTAGTTAGCGTCTGGTCTATTAGCGATGTTACCAAACAGACTAGTTCTGTCTCTTGCCTCTAGTTAGCGTCTGGTCTATTAGCGATGTTACCAAACAGACTAGTTCTGTCTCTTGCCTCTAGTTAGTGTCTGGTCTATTAGCGATGTTACCAAACAGACTAGTTCTGTCTCTTGCCTCTAGTTAGTATCTGGTCTATTAGCGATGTTACCAACAGACTAGTTCTGTCTCTTGCCTCTAGTTAGCGTCTGGTCTATTAGCGATGTTACCAAGAGACTAGTTCTGTCTCTTGCCTCTAGTTAGCGTCTGATCTATTAGCGATGTTACCAAACAGACTAGTTCTGTCTCTTGCCTCTTGTTAGCGTCTGGTCTATTAGCGATGTTACCAAACAGACTAGTTCTGTCTCTTGCCTCTAGTTAGCGTCTGGTCTATTAGCGATGTTACCAACATACTAGTTCTATATCTTGCCTCTAGTTAGCATCTGGTCTATTAGCGATGTTACCAACAGACTAGTTCTGTCTCTTACCTTTAGTTAGCGTCTGGTCTATTAGCGATGTTACCAAACAGACTAGTTCTGTCTTGCCTCTAGTTAGTGTCTGGTCTATTAGCGATGTTACCAAACAGACTAGTTCTGTCTCTTGCCTCTAGTTAGCGTCTGGTCTATTAGCGATGTTACCAAACAGACTAGTTCTGTCTCTTGCCTCTAGTTAGCGTCTGGTCTATTAGCGATGTTACCAAACAGACTAGTTCTGTCTCTTGCCTCTAGTTAGTGTCTGGTCTATTAGCGATGTTACCAACAGACTAGTTCTGTCTCTTGCATCTAGTTAGCGTCTGGTCTATTAGCGATGTTACCAACAGACTAGTTCTGTCTCTTGCCTCTAGTTAGCGTCTGGTCTATTAGCGATGTTACCAAACAGACTAGTTCTGTCTTGCCTCTAGTTAGTGTCTGGTCTATTAGCGATGTTACCAAACAGACTAGTTCTGTCTCTTGCCTCTAGTTAGCGTCTGGTCTATTAGCGATGTTACCAAACAGACTAGTTCTGTCTCTTGCTTCTATTTAGCGTCTGGTCTATTAGCGATGTTACCAACAGACTACATCTGTCTCTTGCCTCTAGTTAGCGTCTGGTCTATTAGCGATGTTACCAAACAGACTAGTTCTGTCTCTTGCCTCTAGTTAGCGTCTGGTCTATTAGCGATGTTACCAACAGACTAGTTCTGTCTCTTGCCTCTAGTTAGCGTCTGGTCTATTAGCGATGTTACCAAACAGACTAGTTCTGTCTTGCCTCTAGTTAGCGTCTGGTCTATTAGCGATGTTACCAAACAGACTAGTTCTGTCTCTTGCCTCTAGTTAGCGTCTGGTCTATTAGTGATGTTACCAACAGACTAGTTCTGTCTCTTGCCTCTAGTTACCGTCTGGTCTATTAGCGATGTTACCAAACAGACTAGTTCTGTCTCTTGCCTCTAGTTAGCGTCTGGCTATTAGCGATGTTACCAAACAGACTAGTTCTGTCTCTTGCCTCTAGTTAGCGTCTGGTCTATTAGCGATGTTACCAAACAGACTAATTCTGTCTTGCCTCTAGTTAGCGTCTGGTCTATTAGCGATGTTAACAAACAGACTAGTTCTGTCTCTTGCCTCTAGTTAGCGTCTGGTCTATTTGCGATGTTACCAAACAGACTAGTTCTGTCTCTTGCCTCTAGTTAGCGTCTGGTCTATTAGCGATGTTACCAACAGACTAGTTCTGTCTCTTGCCTCTAGTTAGCGTCTGATCTATTAGCGATGTTACCAAACAGACTAGTTCTGTCTTGCCTCTAGTTAGCGTCTGGTCTATCAGCGATGTTACCAAACAGACTAGTTCTGTCTCTTGCCTCTAGTTAGCGTCTGGTCTATTAGCGATGTTACCAACAGACTAGTTCTGTCTCTTGCCTCTAGTTAGCGTCTGGTCTATTAGCGATGTTACCAAACAGACTAGTTCTGTCTCTTGCCTCTAGTTAGCATCTGGTCTATTAGCGATGTTACCAAACAGACTAGTTCTGTCTCTTGCCTCTAGTTAGCGTCTGGTCTATTAGTGATGTTACCAAACAGACTAGTTCTGTCTTGCCTCTAGTTAGCGTCTGGTCTATTAGCGATGTTAACAAACAGACTAGTTCTGTCTCTTGCCTCTAGTTAGCGTCTGGTCTATTAGCGATGTTACCAAACAGACTAGTTCTGTCTCTTGCCTCTAGTTAGCGTCTGGTCTATTAGCGATGTTACCAAACAGACTAGTTCTGTCTTGCCTCTAGTTAGTGTCTGGTCTTTTAGCGATGTTACAAAACAGACTAGTTCTGTCTCTTGCCTCTAGTTAGCGTCTGGTCTATTAACGATGTTACCAAACAGACTAGTTCTGTCTCTTGCCTCTAGTTAGCGTCTGGTCTATTAGCGATGTTACCAAACAGACTAGTTCTGTCTCTTGCCTCTAGTTAGTGTCTGGTCTATTAGCGATGTTACCAAACAGACTAGTTCTGTCTCTTGCCTCTAGTTAGTATCTGGTCTATTAGCGATGTTAGCAACAGACTAGTTCTGTCTCTTGCCTCTAGTTAGCGTCTGGTCTATTAGCGATGTTACCAAGAGACTAGTTCTGTCTCTTGCCTCTAGTTAGCGTCTGGTCTATTAGCGATGTTACCAAACAGACTAGTTCTGTCTCTTGCCTCTTGTTAGCGTCTGGTCTATTAGCGATGTTACCAAACAGACTAGTTCTGTCTCTTGCCTCTAGTTAGCGTCTGGTCTATTAGCGATGTTACCAACATACTAGTTCTATATCTTGCCTCTAGTTAGCATCTGGTCTATTAGCGATGTTACCAACAGACTAGTTCTGTCTCTTGCCTCTAGTTAGCGTCTGGTCTATTAGCGATGTTACCAAACAGACTAGTTCTGTCTTGCCTCTAGTTAGTGTCTGGTCTATTAGCGATGTTACCAAACAGACTAGTTCTGTCTCTTGCCTCTAGTTAGCGTCTGGTCTATTAGCGATGTTACCAAACAGACTAGTTCTGTCTCTTGCCTCTAGTTAGCGTCTGGTCTATTAGCGATGTTACCAAACAGACTAGTTCTGTCTCTTGCCTCTAGTTAGTGTCTGGTCTATTAGCGATGTTAGCAACAGACTAGTTCTGTCTCTTGCCTCTAGTTAGCGTCTGGTCTATTAGCGATGTTACCAACAGACTAGTTCTGTCTCTTGCCTCTAGTTAGCGTCTGGTCTATTAGCGATGTTACCAAACAGACTAGTTCTGTCTTGCCTCTAGTTAGAGTCTGGTCTATTAGCGATGTTACCAAACAGACTAGTTCTGTCTTTTGCCTCTAGTTAGCGTCTGGTCTATTAGCGATGTTACCAACAGACTATTTCTGTCTTGCCTCTAGTTAGCGTCTGGTCTATTAACGATGTTACCAAACAGACTAGTTCTGTCTCTTGCCTCTAGTTAGCGTCTGGTCTATTAGCGATGTTACCAAGAGACTAGTTTTGTCTCTTGCCTCTAGTTAACGTCTGGTCTATTAGCGATGTTACCAAACAGACTAGTTCTGTCTCTTGCCTCTTGTTAGCGTCTGGTCTATTAGCGATGTTACCAAACAGACTAGTTCTGTCTCTTGCCTCTAGTTAGCGTCTGGTCTATTAGCGATGTTACCAACATACTAGTTCTATATCTTGCCTCTAGTTAGCATCTGGTCTATTAGCGATGTTACCAACAGACTAGTTCTGTCTATTGCCTCTAGTTAGCGTCTGGTCTATTAGCGATGTTACCAAACAGACTAGTTCTGTCTTGCCTCTAGTTAGTGTCTGGTCTATTAGCGATGTTACCAAACAGACTAGTTCTGTCTCTTGCCTCTAGTTAGCGTCTGGTCTATTAGCGATGTTACCAAACAGACTAGTTCTGTCTCTTGCCTCTAGTTAGCGTCTGGTCTATTAGCGATGTTACCAAACAGACTAGTTCTGTCTCTTGCCTCTAGTTAGTTTCTGGTCTATTAGCGATGTTACCAACAGACTAGTTCTGTCTCTTGCCTCTAGTTAGCGTCTGGTCTATTAGCGATGTTACCAACAGACTAGTTCTGTCTCTTGCCTCTAGTTAGCGTCTGGTCTATTAGCGTTGTTACCAAACAGACTAGTTCTGTCTTGCCTCTAGTTAGTGTCTGGTCTATTAACGATGTTACCAAACAGACTAGTTCTGTCTTTTGCCTCTAGTTAGCGTCTGGTCTATTAGCGATGTTACCAACAGACTATTTCTGTCTTGCCTCTAGTTAGCGTCTGGTCTATTAGCGATGTTACCAAACAGACTAGTTCTGTCTCTTGCTTCTATTTAGCGTCTGGTCTATTAGCGATGTTACCAACAGACTACATCTGTCTCTTGCCTCTAGTTAGCGTCTGGTCTATTAGCGATGTTACCAAACAGACTAGTTCTGTCTCTTGCCTCTAGTTAGCGTCTGGTCTATTAGCGATGTTACCAACAGACTAGTTCTGTCTCTTGCCTCTAGTTAGCGTCTGGTCTATTAGCGATGTTACCAAACAGACTAGTTCTGTCTTGCCTCTAGTTAGCGTCTGGTCTATTAGCGATGTTACCAAACAGACTAGTTCTGTCTCTTGCCTCTAGTTAGCGTCTGGTCTATTAGCGATGTTACCAACATACTAGTTCTATATCTTGCCTCTAGTTAGCATCTGGTCTATTAGCGATGTTACCAACAGACTAGTTCTGTCTCTTGCCTCTAGTTAGCGTCTGGTCTATTAGCGATGTTACCAAACAGACTAGTTCTGTCTTGCCTCTAGTTAGTGTCTGGTCTATTAGCGATGTTACCAAACAGACTAGTTCTGTCTCTTGCCTCTAGTTAGCGTCTGGTCTATTAGCGATGTTACCAAACAGACTAGTTCTGTCTCTTGCCTCTAGTTAGCGTCTGGTCTATTAGCGATGTTACCAAACAGACTAGTTCTGTCTCTTGCCTCTAGTTAGTTTCTGGTCTATTAGCGATGTTACCAACAGACTAGTTCTGTCTCTTGCCTCTAGTTAGCGTCTGGTCTATTAGCGATGTTACCAACAGACTAGTTCTGTCTCTTGCCTCTAGTTAGCGTCTGGTCTATTAGCGTTGTTACCAAACAGACTAGTTCTGTCTTGCCTCTAGTTAGTGTCTGGTCTATTAACGATGTTACCAAACAGACTAGTTCTGTCTTTTGCCTCTAGTTAGCGTCTGGTCTATTAGCGATGTTACCAACAGACTATTTCTGTCTTGCCTCTAGTTAGCGTCTGGTCTATTAGCGATGTTACCAAACAGACTAGTTCTGTCTCTTGCTTCTATTTAGCGTCTGGTCTATTAGCGATGTTACCAACAGACTACATCTGTCTCTTGCCTCTAGTTAGCGTCTGGTCTATTAGCGATGTTACCAAACAGACTAGTTCTGTCTCTTGCCTCTAGTTAGCGTCTGGTCTATTAGCGATGTTACCAACAGACTAGTTCTGTCTCTTGCCTCTAGTTAGCGTCTGGTCTATTAGCGATGTTACCAAACAGACTAGTTCTGTCTTGCCTCTAGTTAGCGTCTGGTCTATTAGCGATGTTACCAAACAGACTAGTTCTGTCTCTTGCCTCTAGTTAGCGTCTGGTCTATTAGCGATGTTACCAACAGACTAGTTCTGTCTCTTGCCTCTAGTTAGCGTCTGGTCTATTAGCGATGTTACCAAACAGACTAGTTCTGTCTCTTGCCTCTAGTTAGCGTCTGGTCTATTAGCGATGTTACCAAACAGACTAGTTCTGTCTCTTGCCTCTAGTTAGCGTCTGGTCTATTAGCGATGTTACCAAACAGACTAGTTCTGTCTTGCCTCTAGTTAGCGTCTGGTCTATTAGCGATGTTAACAAACAGACTAGTTCTGTCTCTTGCCTCTAGTTAGCGTCTGGTCTATTAGCGATGTTAACAAACAGACTAGTTCTGTCTCTTGCCTCTAGTTAGCGTCTGGTCTATTAGCGATGTTACCAAACAGACTAGTTCTGTCTTGCCTCTAGTTAGTGTCTGGTCTATTAGCGATGTTACCAAACAGACTAGTTCTGTCTCTTGCCACTAGTTAGCGTCTGGTCTATTAACGATGTTACCAAACAGACTAGTTCTGTCTCTTGCCTCTAGTTAGCGTCTGGTCTATTAGCGATGTTACCAAACAGACTAGTACTGTCTCTTGCCTCTAGTTAGTGTCTGGTCTATTAGCGATGTTACCAACAGACTAGTTCTGTCTCTTGCCTCTAGTTAGCGTCTGGTCTATTAGCGATGTTACCAAACAGACTAGTTCTGTCTCTTGCCTCTAGTTAGCGTCTGGTCTATTAGCGATGTTACCAAACAGACTAGTTCTGTCTCTTGCCTCTAGTTAGCGTCTGGTCTATTAGCAATGTTACCAAACAGACTAGTTCTGTCTTGCCTCTAGTTAGCGTCTGGTCTATTAGCGATGTTAACAAACAGACTAGTTCTGTCTCTTGCCTCTAGTTAGCGTCTGGTCTATTAGCGATGTTACCAAACAGACTAGTTCTGTCTCTTGCCTCTAGTTAGCGTCTGGTCTATTAGCGATGTTACCAAACAGACTAGTTCTGTCTTGCCTCTAGTTAGTGTCTGGTCTATTAGCGATGTTACCAAACAGACTAGTTCTGTCTCTTGCCTCTAGTTAGCGTCTGGTCTATTAACGATGTTACCAAACAGACTAGTTCTGTCTCTTGCCTCTAGTTAGCATCTGGTCTATTAGCGATGTTACCAAACAGACTAGTACTGTCTCTTGCCTCTAGTTAGTGTCTGGTCTATTAGCGATGTTACCAAACAGACTAGTTCTGTCTCTTGCCTCTAGTTAGTATCTGGTCTATTAGCGATGTTACCAATAGACTAGTTCTGTCTCTTGCCTCTAGTTAGCGTCTGGTCTATTAGCGATGTTACCAAGAGACTAGTTCTGTCTCTTGCCTCTAATTAGCGTCTGGTCTATTAGCGATGTTACCAAACAGACTAGTTCTGTCTCTTGCCTCTTGTTAGCGTCTGGTCTATTAGCGATGTTACCAAACAGACTAGTTCTGTCTCTTGCCTCTAGTTAGCGTCTGGTCTATTAGCGATGTTACCAACATACTAGTTCTATATCTTGCCTCTAGTTAGCATCTGGTCTATTAGCGATGTTACCAAACAGACTAGTTCTGTCCCTTGCCTCTAGTTAGCGTCTGGTCTATTAGCGATGTTACCAACAGACTAGTTCTGTCTCTTGCCTCTAGTTAGTGTCTGGTCTATTAGCGATGTTACCAAACAGACTAGTTCTGTCTCTTGCCTCTCGTTAGCGTCTGGTCTATTAGCGATGTTACCAAACAGACTAGTTCTGTCTCTTGCCTCTAGTTAGCGTCTGGTCTATTAGCGATGTTACCAAACAGACTAGTTCTGTCTCTTGCCTCTAGTTAGCGTCTGGTCTATTAGCGATGTTACCAACAGACTAGTTCTGTCTCTTGCCTCTAGTTAGCGTCTGGTCTATTAGCGATGTTACCAAACAGACTAGTTCTGTCTTGCCACTAGTTAGCGTCTGGTCTATTAGCGATGTTAACAAACAGACTAGTTCTGTCTCTTGCCTCTAGTTAGCGTCTGGTCTATTAGCGATGTTACCAACAGACTAGTTCTGTCTCTTGCCTCTAGTTAGCGTCTGGTCTATTAGCGATGTTACCAAACAGACTAGTTCTGTCTTGCCTCTAGTTAGTGTCTGGTCTATTAGCGATGTTACCAAACAGACTAGTTCTGTCTCTTGCCTCTAGTTAGCGTCTGGTCTATTAGCGATGTTACCAAACAGACTAGTTCTGTCTCTTGCCTCTAGTTAGCGTCTGGTCTATTAGCGATGTTACCAAACAGACTAGTTCTGTCTCTTGCCTCTAGTTAGCGTCTGGTCTATTAGCGATGTTACCAACAGACTAGTTCTGTCTCTTGCCTCTAGTTAGCGTCTGGTCTATTAGCGATGTTACCAACAGACTAGTTCTGTCTCTTGCCTCTAGTTAGCGTCTGGTCTATTAGCGATGTTACCAAACAGACTAGTTCTGTCTTGCCTCTAGTTAGCGTCTGGTCTATTAGTGATGTTAACAAACAGACTAGTTCTGTCTCTTGCCTCTAGTTAGCGTCTGGTCTATTAGCGATGTTACCAACAGACTATTTCTGTCTTGCCTCTAGTTAGCGTCTGGTCTATTAGCGATGTTACCAAACAGACTAGTTCTGTCTCTTGCTTCTATTTAGCGTCTGGTCTATTAGCGATGTTACCAACAGACTACATCTGTCTCTTGCCTCTAGTTAGCGTCTGGTCTATTAGCGATGTTACCAAACAGACTAGTTCTGTCTCTTGCCTCTAGTTAGCGTCTGGTCTATTAGCGATGTTACCAACAGACTAGTTCTGTCTCTTGCCTCTAGTTAGCGTCTGGTCTATTAGCGATGTTACCAAACAGACTAGTTCTGTCTTGCCTCTAGTTAGCGTCTGGTCTATTAGCGATGTTACCAAACAGACTAGTTCTGTCTCTTGCCTCTAGTTAGCGTCTGGTCTATTAGCGATGTTACCAACAGACTAGTTCTGTCTCTTGCCTCTAGTTAGCGTCTGGTCTATTAGCGATGTTACCAAACAGACTAGTTCTGTCTCTTGCCTCTAGTTAGCGTCTGGTCTATTAGCGATGTTACCAAACAGACTAGTTCTGTCTCTTGCCTCTAGTTAGCGTCTGGTCTATTAGCGATGTTACCAAACAGACTAGTTCTGTCTTGCCTCTAGTTAGCGTCTGGTCTATTAGCGATGTTACCAAACAGACTAGTTCTGTCTTGCCTCTAATTAGTGTCTGGTCTATTAGCGATGTTACCAAACAGACTAGTTCTGTCTCTTGCCACTAGTTAGCGTCTGGTCTATTAACGATGTTACCAAACAGACTAGTTCTGTCTCTTGCCTCTAGTTAGCGTCTGGTCTATTAGCGATGTTACCAAACAGACTAGTACTGTCTCTTGCCTCTAGTTAGTGTCTGGTCTATTAGCGATGTTACCAACAGACTAGTTCTGTCTCTTGCCTCTAGTTAGCGTCTGGTCTATTAGCGATGTTACCAAACAGACTAGTTCTGTCTCTTGCCTCTAGTTAGCGTCTGGTCTATTAGCGATGTTACCAAACAGACTAGTTCTGTCTCTTGCCTCTAGTTAGCGTCTGGTCTATTAGCAATGTTACCAAACAGACTAGTTCTGTCTTGCCTCTAGTTAGCGTCTGGTCTATTAGCGATGTTAACAAACAGACTAGTTCTGTCTCTTGCCTCTAGTTAGCGTCTGGTCTATTAGCGATGTTACCAAACAGACTAGTTCTGTCTCTTGCCTCTAGTTAGCGTCTGGTCTATTAGCGATGTTACCAAACAGACTAGTTCTGTCTTGCCTCTAGTTAGTGTCTGGTCTATTAGCGATGTTACCAAACAGACTAGTTCTGTCTCTTGCCTCTAGTTAGCGTCTGGTCTATTAACGATGTTACCAAACAGACTAGTTCTGTCTCTTGCCTCTAGTTAGCATCTGGTCTATTAGCGATGTTACCAAACAGACTAGTACTGTCTCTTGCCTCTAGTTAGTGTCTGGTCTATTAGCGATGTTACCAAACAGACTAGTTCTGTCTCTTGCCTCTAGTTAGTATCTGGTCTATTAGCGATGTTACCAATAGACTAGTTCTGTCTCTTGTCTCTAGTTAGCGTCTGGTCTATTAGCGATGTTACCAAGAGACTAGTTCTGTCTCTTGCCTCTAGTTAGCGTCTGGTCTATTAGCGATGTTACCAAACAGACTAGTTCTGTCTCTTGCCTCTTGTTAGCGTCTGGTCTATTAGCGATGTTACCAAACAGACTAGTTCTGTCTCTTGCCTCTAGTTAGCGTCTGGTCTATTAGCGATGTTACCAACATACTAGTTCTATATCTTGCCTCTAGTTAGCATCTGGTCTATTAGCGATGTTACCAAACAGACTAGTTCTGTCCCTTGCCTCTAGTTAGCGTCTGGTCTATTAGCGATGTTACCAACAGACTAGTTCTGTCTCTTGCCTCTAGTTAGTGTCTGGTCTATTAGCGATGTTACCAAACAGACTAGTTCTGTCTCTTGCCTCTCGTTAGCGTCTGGTCTATTAGCGATGTTACCAAACAGACTAGTTCTGTCTCTTGCCTCTAGTTAGCGTCTGGTCTATTAGCGATGTTACCAAACAGACTAGTTCTGTCTCTTGCCTCTAGTTAGCGTCTGGTCTATTAGCGATGTTACCAACAGACTAGTTCTGTCTCTTGCCTCTAGTTAGCGTCTGGTCTATTAGCGATGTTACCAAACAGACTAGTTCTGTCTTGCCACTAGTTAGCGTCTGGTCTATTAGCGATGTTAACAAACAGACTAGTTCTGTCTCTTGCCTCTAGTTAGCGTCTGGTCTATTAGCGATGTTACCAACAGACTAGTTCTGTCTCTTGCCTCTAGTTAGCGTCTGGTCTATTAGCGATGTTACCAAACAGACTAGTTCTGTCTTGCCTCTAGTTAGTGTCTGGTCTATTAGCGATGTTACCAAACAGACTAGTTCTGTCTCTTGCCTCTAGTTAGCGTCTGGTCTATTAGCGATGTTACCAAACAGACTAGTTCTGTCTCTTGCCTCTAGTTAGCGTCTGGTCTATTAGCGATGTTACCAAACAGACTAGTTCTGTCTCTTGCCTCTAGTTAGCGTCTGGTCTATTAGCGATGTTACCAACAGACTAGTTCTGTCTCTTGCCTCTAGTTAGCGTCTGGTCTATTAGCGATGTTACCAACAGACTAGTTCTGTCTCTTGCCTCTAGTTAGCGTCTGGTCTATTAGCGATGTTACCAAACAGACTAGTTCTGTCTTGCCTCTAGTTAGCGTCTGGTCTATTAGCGATGTTAACAAACAGACTAGTTCTGTCTCTTGCCTCTAGTTAGCGTCTGGTCTATTAGCGATGTTACCAAACAGACTAGTTCTGTCTCTTGCCTCTAGTTAGCGTCTGGTCTATTAGCGATGTTACCAAACAGACTAGTTCTGTCTTGCCTCTAGTTAGTGTCTGGTCTATTAGCGATGTTACCAAACAGACTAGTTCTATCTCTTGCTTCTATTTAGCGTCTGGTCTATTAGCGATGTTACCAACAGACTACATTTGTCTCTTGCCTCTAGTTAGCGTCTGGTCTATTAGCGATGTTACCAAACAGACTAGTTCTGCCTCTTGCCTCTAGTTAGCGTCTGGTCTATTAGCGATGTTACCAACAGACTAGTTCTGTCTCTTGCCTCTAGTTAGCGTCTGGTCTATTAGCGATGTTATCAAACAGACTAGTTCTGTCTTGCCTCTAGTTAGCGTCTGGTCTATTAGCGATGTTACCAAACAGACTAGTTCTGTCTCTTGCCTCTAGTTAGCGTCTGGTCTATTAGCGATGTTACCAACAGACTAGTTCTGTCTCTTGCCTCTAGTTAGCGTCTGGTCTATTAGCGATGTTACCAAACAGACTAGTTCTGTCTCTTGCCTCTAGTTAGCGTCTGGTCTATTAGCGATGTTACCAAACAGACTAGTTCTGTCTCTTGCCTCTAGTTAGCGTCTGGTCTATTAGCGATGTTACCAACAGACTAGTTCTGTCTCTTGCCTCTAGTTAGCGTCTGGTCTGTTAGCGATGTTACCAACAGACTAGTTCTGTCTCTTGCCTCTAGTTAGCGTCTGGTCTATTAGCGATGTTACCAAACAGACTAGTTCTGTCTTGCCTCTAGTTAGTGTCTGGTCTATTAGCGATGTTACCAAACAGACTAGTTCTGTCTCTTGCCTCTAGTTAGCGTCTGGTCTATTAACGATGTTACCAAACAGACTAGTTCTGTCTCTTGCCTCTAGTTAGCATCTGGTCTATTAGCGATGTTACCAAACAGACTAGTACTGTCTCTTGCCTCTAGTTAGTGTCTGGTCTATTAGCGATGTTACCAAACAGACTAGTTCTGTCTCTTACCTCTAGTTAGTATCTGGTCTATTAGCGATGTTACCAATAGACTAGTTCTGTCTCTTGTCTCTAGTTAGCGTCTGGTCTATTAGCGATGTTACCAAGAGACTAGTTCTGTCTCTTGCCTCTAGTTAGCGTCTGGTCTATTAGCGATGTTACCAAACAGACTAGTTCTGTCTCTTGCCTCTTGTTAGCGTCTGGTCTATTAGCGATGTTACCAAACAGACTAGTTCTGTCTCTTGCCTCTAGTTAGCGTCTGGTCTATTAGCGATGTTACCAACATACTAGTTCTATATCTTGCCTCTAGTTAGCATCTGGTCTATTAGCGATGTTACCAAACAGACTAGTTCTGTCCCTTGCCTCTAGTTAGCGTCTGGTCTATTAGCGATGTTACCAACAGACTAGTTCTGTCTCTTGCCTCTAGTTAGTGTCTGGTCTATTAGCGATGTTACCAAACAGACTAGTTCTGTCTCTTGCCTCTCGTTAGCGTCTGGTCTATTAGCGATGTTACCAAACAGACTAGTTCTGTCTCTTGCCTCTAGTTAGCGTCTGGTCTATTAGCGATGTTACCAAACAGACTAGTTCTGTCTCTTGCCTCTAGTTAGCGTCTGGTCTATTAGCGATGTTACCAACAGACTAGTTCTGTCTCTTGCCTCTAGTTAGCGTCTGGTCTATTAGCGATGTTACCAAACAGACTAGTTCTGTCTTGCCACTAGTTAGCGTCTGGTCTATTAGCGATGTTAACAAACAGACTAGTTCTGTCTCTTGCCTCTAGTTAGCGTCTGGTCTATTAGCGATGTTACCAACAGACTAGTTCTGTCTCTTGCCTCTAGTTAGCGTCTGGTCTATTAGCGATGTTACCAAACAGACTAGTTCTGTCTTGCCTCTAGTTAGTGTCTGGTCTATTAGCGATGTTACCAAACAGACTAGTTCTGTCTCTTGCCTCTAGTTAGCGTCTGGTCTATTAGCGATGTTACCAAACAGACTAGTTCTGTCTCTTGCCTCTAGTTAGCGTCTGGTCTATTAGCGATGTTACCAAACAGACTAGTTCTGTCTCTTGCCTCTAGTTAGCGTCTGGTCTATTAGCGATGTTACCAACAGACTAGTTCTGTCTCTTGCCTCTAGTTAGCGTCTGGTCTATTAGCGATGTTACCAACAGACTAGTTCTGTCTCTTGCCTCTAGTTAGCGTCTGGTCTATTAGCGATGTTACCAAACAGACTAGTTCTGTCTTGCCTCTAGTTAGCGTCTGGTCTATTAGCGATGTTAACAAACAGACTAGTTCTGTCTCTTGCCTCTAGTTAGCGTCTGGTCTATTAGCGATGTTACCAAACAGACTAGGTCTGTCTGTTGCCTCTAGTTAGCGTCTGGTCTATTAGCGATGTTACCAAACAGACTAGTTCTGTCTTGCCTCTAGTTAGTGTCTGGTCTATTAGCGATGTTACCAAACAGACTAGTTCTATCTCTTGCTTCTATTTAGCGTCTGGTCTATTAGCGATGTTACCAACAGACTACATTTGTCTCTTGCCTCTAGTTAGCGTCTGGTCTATTAGCGATGTTACCAAACAGACTAGTTCTGCCTCTTGCCTCTAGTTAGCGTCTGGTCTATTAGCGATGTTACCAACAGACTAGTTCTGTCTCTTGCCTCTAGTTAGCGTCTGGTCTATTAGCGATGTTATCAAACAGACTAGTTCTGTCTTGCCTCTAGTTAGCGTCTGGTCTATTAGCGATGTTACCAAACAGACTAGTTCTGTCTCTTGCCTCTAGTTAGCGTCTGGTCTATTAGCGATGTTACCAACAGACTAGTTCTGTCTCTTGCCTCTAGTTAGCGTCTGGTCTATTAGCGATGTTACCAAACAGACTAGTTCTGTCTCTTGCCTCTAGTTAGCGTCTGGTCTATTAGCGATGTTACCAAACAGACTAGTTCTGTCTCTTGCCTCTAGTTAGCGTCTGGTCTATTAGCGATGTTACCAACAGACTAGTTCTGTCTCTTGCCTCTAGTTAGCGTCTGGTCTGTTAGCGATGTTACCAACAGACTAGTTCTGTCTCTTGCCTCTAGTTAAAGTCTGGTCTATTAGCGATGTTACCAAACAGACTAGTTCTGTCTCTTGCCTCTAGTTAGCGTCTGGTCTATTAGCGATGTTACCAACAGACTAGTTCTGTCTCTTGCCTCTAGTTAGCGTCTGGTCTATTAGCGATGTTACCAAACAGACTAGTTCTGTCTTGCCTCTAGTTAGTGTCTGGTCTATTAGCGATGTTACCAAACAGACTAGTTCTGTCTCTTGCCTCTAGTTAGCGTCTGGTCTATTAGCGATGTTACCAAACAGACTAGTTCTGTCTCTTGCCTCTAGTTAGCGTCTGGTCTATTAGCGATGTTACCAAAAAGACTAGTTCTGTCTCTTGCCTCTAGTTAGTGTCTGGTCTATTAGCGATGTTACCAACAGACTAGTTCTGTCTCTTGCCTCTAGTTAGCGTCTGGTCTATTAGCGATGTTACCAAACAGACTAGTTCTGTCTCTTGCCTCTAGTTAGCGTCTGGTCTATTAGCGATGTTACCAAACAGACTAGTTCTGTCTTGCCTCTAGTTAGTGTCTGGTCTATTAGCGATGTTACCAAACAGACTAGTTCTGTCTCTTGCCTCTAGTTCGCGTCTGGTCTATTAGCGATGTTACCAACAGACTATTTCTGTCTTGCCTCTAGTTAGCGTCTGGTCTATTAGCGATGTTACCAAACAGACTAGTTCTGTCTCTTGCCTCTAGTTAGCGTCTGGTCTATAGCGATGTTACCAAACAGACTAGTTCTGTCTTGCCTCTAGTTAGTGTCTGGTCTATTAGCGATGTTACCAAACAGACTAGTTCTATCTCTTGCTTCTATTTAGCGTCTGGTCTATTAGCGATGTTACCAACAGACTACATTTGTCTCTTGCCTCTAGTTAGCGTCTGGTCTATTAGCGATGTTACCAAACAGACTAGTTCTGTCTCTTGCCTCTAGTTAGCGTCTGGTCTATTAGCGATGTTACCAAACAGACTAGTTCTGTCTCTTGCCTCTAGTTAGCGTCTGGTCTATTAGCGATGTTACCAACAGACTAGTTCTGTCTCTTGCCTCTAGTTAGCGTCTGGTCTATTAGCGATGTTACCAAACAGACTAGTTCTGTCTTGCCTCTAGTTAGCGTCTGGTCTATTAGCGATGTTACCAAACAGACTAGTTCTGTCTCTTGCCTCTAGTTAGCGTCTGGTCTATTAGCGATGTTACCAACAGACTAGTTCTGTCTCTTGCCTCTAGTTAGCGTCTGGTCTATTAGCGATGTTACCAAACAGACTAGTTCTGTCTCTTGCCTCTAGTTAGCGTCTGGTCTATTAGCGATGTTACCAACAGACTAGTTCTGTCTCTTGCCTCTAGTTAGCGTCTGGTCTATTAGCGATGTTACCAACAGACTAGTTCTGTCTCTTGCCTCTAGTTAGCGTCTGGTCTATTAGCGATGTTACCAAACAGACTAGTTCTGTCTTGCCTCTAGTTAGCGTCTGGTCTATTAGCGATGTTAACAAACAGACTAGTTCTGTCTCTTGCCTCTAGTTAGCGTCTGGTCTATTAGCGATGTTACCAAACAGACTAGGTCTGTCTGTTGCCTCTAGTTAGCGTCTGGTCTATTAGCGATGTTACCAAACAGACTAGTTCTGTCTTGCCTCTAGTTAGTGTCTGGTCTATTAGCGATGTTACCAAACAGACTAGTTCTATCTCTTGCTTCTATTTAGCGTCTGGTCTATTAGCGATGTTACCAACAGACTACATTTGTCTCTTGCCTCTAGTTAGCGTCTGGTCTATTAGCGATGTTACCAAACAGACTAGTTCTGCCTCTTGCCTCTAGTTAGCGTCTGGTCTATTAGCGATGTTACCAACAGACTAGTTCTGTCTCTTGCCTCTAGTTAGCGTCTGGTCTATTAGCGATGTTATCAAACAGACTAGTTCTGTCTTGCCTCTAGTTAGCGTCTGGTCTATTAGCGATGTTACCAAACAGACTAGTTCTGTCTCTTGCCTCTAGTTAGCGTCTGGTCTATTAGCGATGTTACCAACAGACTAGTTCTGTCTCTTGCCTCTAGTTAGCGTCTGGTCTATTAGCGATGTTACCAAACAGACTAGTTCTGTCTCTTGCCTCTAGTTAGCGTCTGGTCTATTAGCGATGTTACCAAACAGACTAGTTCTGTCTCTTGCCTCTAGTTAGCGTCTGGTCTATTAGCGATGTTACCAACAGACTAGTTCTGTCTCTTGCCTCTAGTTAGCGTCTGGTCTGTTAGCGATGTTACCAACAGACTAGTTCTGTCTCTTGCCTCTAGTTAAAGTCTGGTCTATTAGCGATGTTACCAAACAGACTAGTTCTGTCTCTTGCCTCTAGTTAGCGTCTGGTCTATTAGCGATGTTACCAACAGACTAGTTCTGTCTCTTGCCTCTAGTTAGCGTCTGGTCTATTAGCGATGTTACCAAACAGACTAGTTCTGTCTTGCCTCTAGTTAGTGTCTGGTCTATTAGCGATGTTACCAAACAGACTAGTTCTGTCTCTTGCCTCTAGTTAGCGTCTGGTCTATTAGCGATGTTACCAAACAGACTAGTTCTGTCTCTTGCCTCTAGTTAGCGTCTGGTCTATTAGCGATGTTACCAAAAAGACTAGTTCTGTCTCTTGCCTCTAGTTAGTGTCTGGTCTATTAGCGATGTTACCAACAGACTAGTTCTGTCTCTTGCCTCTAGTTAGCGTCTGGTCTATTAGCGATGTTACCAAACAGACTAGTTCTGTCTCTTGCCTCTAGTTAGCGTCTGGTCTATTAGCGATGTTACCAAACAGACTAGTTCTGTCTTGCCTCTAGTTAGTGTCTGGTCTATTAGCGATGTTACCAAACAGACTAGTTCTGTCTCTTGCCTCTAGTTCGCGTCTGGTCTATTAGCGATGTTACCAACAGACTATTTCTGTCTTGCCTCTAGTTAGCGTCTGGTCTATTAGCGATGTTACCAAACAGACTAGTTCTGTCTCTTGCCTCTAGTTAGCGTCTGGTCTATAGCGATGTTACCAAACAGACTAGTTCTGTCTTGCCTCTAGTTAGTGTCTGGTCTATTAGCGATGTTACCAAACAGACTAGTTCTATCTCTTGCTTCTATTTAGCGTCTGGTCTATTAGCGATGTTACCAACAGACTACATTTGTCTCTTGCCTCTAGTTAGCGTCTGGTCTATTAGCGATGTTACCAAACAGACTAGTTCTGTCTCTTGCCTCTAGTTAGCGTCTGGTCTATTAGCGATGTTACCAAACAGACTAGTTCTGTCTCTTGCCTCTAGTTAGCGTCTGGTCTATTAGCGATGTTACCAACAGACTAGTTCTGTCTCTTGCCTCTAGTTAGCGTCTGGTCTATTAGCGATGTTACCAAACAGACTAGTTCTGTCTTGCCTCTAGTTAGCGTCTGGTCTATTAGCGATGTTACCAAACAGACTAGTTCTGTCTCTTGCCTCTAGTTAGCGTCTGGTCTATTAGCGATGTTACCAAACAGACTAGTTCTGTCTCTTGCCTCTAGTTAGCGTCTGGTCTATTAGCGATGTTACCAACAGACTAGTTCTGTCTCTTGCCTCTAGTTAGCGTCTGGTCTATTAGCGATGTTACCAAACAGACTAGTTCTGTCTCTTGCCTCTAGTTAGCGTCTGGTCTATTAGCGATGTTACCAAACAGACTAGTTCTGTCTTGCCTCTAGTTAGCGTCTGGTCTATTAGCGATGTTACCAAACAGACTAGTTCTGTCTCTTGCCTCTAGTTAGCGTCTGGTCTATTAGCGATGTTACCAAACAGACTAGTTCTGTCTCTTGCCTCTAGTTAGCGTCTGGTCTATTAGCGATGTTACCAAACAGACTAGTTCTGTCTTGCCTCTAGTTAGCGTCTGGTCTATTAGCGATGTTACCAAACAGACTAGTTCTGTCTCTTGCCTCTAGTTAGCGTCTGGTCTATTAGCGATGTTACCAACAGACTAGTTCTGTCTCTTGCCTCTAGTTAGCGTCTGGTCTATTAGCGATGTTACCAAACAGACTAGTTCTGTCTCTTGCCTCTAGTTAGCGTCTGGTCTATTAGCGATGTTACCAAACAGACTAGTTCTGTCTCTTGCCTCTAGTTAGCGTCTGGTCTATTAGCGATGTTACCAAACAGACTAGTTCTGTCTCTTGCCTCTAGTTAGCGTCTGGTCTATTAGCGATGTTACCAAACAGACTAGTTCTGTCTCTTGCCTCTAGTTAGCGTCTGGTCTATTAGCGATGTTACAAACAGACTAGTTCTGTCTCTTGCCTCTAGTTAGCGTCTGGTCTATTAGCGATGTTACCAAACAGACTAGTTCTGTCTCTTGCTCTAGTTAGCGTCTGTCTATTAGCGATGTTACCAAACAGACTAGTTCTGTCTTGCCTCTAGTTAGCGTCTGGTCTATTAGCGATGTTACCAACAGACTAGTTCTGTCTCTTGCCTCTAGTTAGCGTCTGGTCTATTAGCGATGTTACCAACAGACTAGTTC
>NW_028159789.1:50000-93507 GCF_964263955.1 Coregonus lavaretus | reverse complement strand
GAGAGAGAGAGAGAGAGAGAGAGAGGGGGGAGGGAGAGAGAGAGAGAGAGAGAGAGAGAGAGCGTCCCCAAATTGTACCACATTCCCTATATAGTGTAATACTTTTGAACAGGGCTCTGGTCAAGGATCTAGTCAAAAGTAGTGGACTATACAGGGAATGAGATTGCCATTTGGGAAGCAGACAGAGTGTTTCTATAGTAGCTTTAGCATGGGAGAATCTTCCAAACAGAGTAATGACTCGATGTCAAAGAGAGCGAAAGACTAGGCTGATTCTAGGACAAAGCTCAAACAGCGTATGTGATGTTTTGGTCTGGGTAATGTGGCAGGAAGAAAGAGCAAGGCTGAAGAAAGGGAAAGCGCCGCAGGGGAAACAACGTGCCCACAAAGACATAGCAAAACGGCCTGCAGTAAACCAGTGACCTGAACGTGTCTGGGAGGACGGAAACAGACAGGGATCCTACTACGAGAAACACCAGCAATGTCCAGTATTACTGTAACAGGCTAACCTTTATCCAGGGAGATACGGAGGTGATATGTATTTGTATTTATTTGTATTTATTAAGGATCACCATAGCTGCTGCCAAGCCAGCAGTTACTCTTCCTGGGGTCCAAACAAGATTAAGGCAAATAGATTAAAAAATAAATAAAAAACTGTACATCATACAAAACATTATTACACCACTACTCTACCACTACATATCTACAATACAACACATTATTACACCACTACATATCTACAATACAACACATTATTACACCACTACTCTACCACTACATATCTACAATACAACACATTATTACACCACTACATATCTACAATACAACACATTATTACACCACTACATATCTACAATACAACACATTATTACACCACTACATATCTACAATACAACACATTATTACACCACTACATATCTACAATAAAACACATTATTACACCACTACATATCTACTATACAACACATTATATACACCACTACTCTACCACTACATATCTACAATACAACACATTATTACACCACTACTCTACCACTACATATCTACTATACAACACATTATTACACACTACTCTACCACTACATATCTACTATACAACACATTATTACACCACTACATATCTACAATACAACACATTATTACACCACTACATATCTACAAATACAACACATTATTACACCACTACTCTACCACTACATATCTACTATACAACACATTATTACACCATTACTCTACCACTACATATCTACTATACAACACATTATTACACCACTACATATCTACAATACAACACATTATTACACCACTACATATCTACAATAGAACACATTATTACACACTACTCTACCCACTACATATCTACAATACAACACATTATTACACCACTACATATCTACAATACAACACATTATTACACCACTACTCTACCACTACATATCTACAATACAACACATTATTACACCACTACATATCTACATACAACACATTATTACACCACTACATATCTACAATACAACACATTATTACACCACTACTCTACCACTACATATCTACAATACAACACATTATTACACCACTACATATCTACAATACAACACATAATTACACCACTACATATCTACAATACAACACATTATTACACCACTACTCTACCACTACATATCTACAATACAACACATTATTACACCATTACTCTACCACTACATATCTACTATACAACACATTATTACACCACTACATATCTACAATACAACACATTATTACACCACTACTTTACCCTTACATATCTACAATACAACACATTATTACACCACTACTCTACCACTACATATCTACAATACAACACATTATTACACCACTACATATCTACAATACAACACATTATTACACCACTACACATCTACAATACAACACATTATTACACCACTACTCTACCACTACATATCTACAATACAACACATTATCACACCACTACATATCTACAATACAACACATTATTACACCACTACATATCTACAATACAACACATTATTACACCATTACTCTACCACTACATATCTACTATACAACACATTATTACACCACTACATATCTACAATACAACACATTATTACACCACTACTCTACCACTACATATCTACAATACAACACATTATTACACCACTACTCTACCACTACATATCTACAATACAACACATTATCACACCGCTACATATCTTCAATACAACACATTATTACACCACTACTCTACCACTACATATCTACAATACAACACATTATTACACCACTACATATCTACAATAAAACACATTATTACACCACTACATATCTACAATACAACACAATATTACACCACTACTCTACCACTACATATCTACAATAAAACACATTATTACACCACTACATATCTACAATACAACATTTATAATACCACAATTCAACAACATTACAACATTACAATGTACGTGTGTGTAGAGTGCGTGTGTTAGCGTGTGTATGTGTCTCTTCACAGTCCCTGTTTTCCATAAGGTGTTGCTTTATCTGTTTTATTTAATCAGATTTTACTGCTTGCTTGACTAACTTGATGTTGAAGATAGTTCCATGAAGTCATGGCTCTATGTAGTAATGCACGTTTCACTGAGTCTGTTCTGGACTTGGGGACTCTGAAGAGACCCCTGGTGTGCTAGTTGCTTGAACAGAACATCTAGGTGTTTTCAACATGTCAATACCTCTCACAAAGACAAGTAGTGATGCTGTCAATCTCTCCTCTACTTTGAGCCAGGAGAGATTGGCATTCATGTCATTGGTGTTAGGTCTCTGTATACATTAAAGGGCCAGCCATACTGCTCTGTTCTGGACCAACTGTAATTTACCTATGTCTCTCTTTGTGGCGCTTGACCATATGACCGGGCAATAGTTCAGGTGCAATAAAACTAAGGCCTGTAGGACTTCTTTTGTTGATAGCTTTGTCAAGAAAGCAGAGCAGCACTTTATTACGGACATACCTCTCCCCATCTTAGCTACTGTTGCATTCATATTTTTTTGTTACCAATCACAGTTTACAGGCCAGGGTTTACACACAGCAGTTTAGTCACCTCAACTTGCTAAATTTCCACATTATTCATTCAAGATTTAGTTGAGGTTTAGGGTTTAGTGAATGATTTGTTCCAAAGACACGTTTTTTGTTTTCGGAAATATTTAGGACTAGCTTTATTAGTAACTCTTGATCCACGGTACAGCGGAGATTTAAAGCGATAACACATACGTTTTATTTTCAATAATGTCAAAAGTAAATAATAATAATAAAATAATATAGTCACACTGATGTCTAACAAAACAGCTCCCACCATCTTCTTATTATCAATTTCCTTCAGCCAATCATCAGTCATTTGTGTAAGTGTCGGTTTGAACCAGTAAAGGGTGGCTTTGCTATTCTTGGGTAGCGGATTGACTTTTGCTTCCCTCCAGGCCTGAGGGGACAAACTTTCCTGTAGGCTTAGATTGAAAAGATGCCAAATAGGAGTAGCAATATAGTCTGCTGTCATCCTCAATAATTTTTCCATCCAAATTGTCAGTCCCAGGTGGTTTGTCATTGTTGATATACAACAACAACAAAAACATTTTGGTCAGCTACGCATGGATGTGTAGGTTCAGAGTTTGTTGTTGACATGTCATGCCTAGAATTGCTAATCTTGCCAATGAAAAAGTAATTAAAGTAGTTTAAGTAGTAAATCAGTGGGTGTTGTGATGAATGAGCCATCTGATTCAATGAACGACGGAGCTGAGTTTGCCTTTTTGCCCAAAATGTCATTTAAGGTGCTCCAAAGAATTTTACTATCATCCATTACAGTATATAATTTACAGTTGAAGTCGGAAGTTTACATACACTTACGTTGGAGTCATTAAAACTTGTTTTTCAACCACTTTTTCAACCACAAGTTTTGGCAAGTCGGTTAGGACATCTACTTTGTGCATGACACAAGTAATTTTTCCAACAATTGTTTACAGACATATTATTTCACTTATAATTCACTGTATCACAATTCCAGTGGGTCAGAAGTTTACATACACTAAATTGACTGTGCCATTAAACAGCTTGGAAAATTCCAGAAAATGATGTCATGGCTTTAGAAGTTTCTGATAGGCTAACTGACATCATTTGAGTCAATTGGAGGTGTACCTGTGGATGTATTTCAAGGCCTACCTTCAAACTCAGTGACTCTTTGCTTGACATCATGGGAAAATCAAAAGAAATCAGCCAAGACCTCAGAAAAAAAATGGCAGACCTTCACAAGTCTGGTTCATCCTTGGGAGCAATTTCCAAATGCCTGAAGGTACCCCGTTCATCTGTACAAACAATAGTACGCAAGTATAAACAGCATGGGACCACGCAGCCGTCATACCGCTCAGGAAGGTGACGCGTTCTGTCTTCTAGAGATTAATGTACTTTGGTGTGAAAAGTGCAAATCAATCCCAGAACAACAGCAAAGGACCTTGTGAAGATGCTGGAGGAAACAGGTACAAAAGTATCTATATCCACAGTGAAACGAGTCCTATATCAACATAACCTGAAAGGCCGCTCAGCAAGGAAGAAGCCACTGCTCCAAAACTGCCATAAAAATGCCAGACTATGTTTTGCAACTGCAAATGAGGACAAAGATCGTACTTTTTGGGTAAATGTCCTCTGGTCTGATGAAACAAAAATAGAACTGTTTGGCCATAATGACCATCGTTATGTTTGGAGGAAAAAGGGGGTTGCTTGCAAGCCGAAGAACACCCATCCCAATCGTGAAGCATGGGAGTGGCAGCATCATGCTGTGGGGGTGCTTTGCTGCAGGAGGGACTGGTGCATTTCACAAAATAGATGGCATCATGAGGAAGGAAAATAATGTGGATATAATGAAGCAACATCTCAATACATCAGTCAGGAAGTTAAAGCTTAGTCGCAAATGGGTCTTCCAAATGGACAATGACCCCAAGCATACTTCCAAAGTTGTGGCAAAATGGCTTAAGAACAACAAAGTCAAGGTATTGGAGTGGCCATCACAAAGCCCTGACCTCAATCCTATAGAAATTGTGTGGGCAGAACTGAAAAAGCGTGTGCGAGCAAGGAGGCCTACAAACCTGACTCAGTTACACCAGCTCTGTCAGGAGGAATGGGCCAAAATTCACCCAACGTATTGTGGGAAGCTTGTGGAAGGCTACCCGAAACATTTGACCCAAGTTAAACAATTTAAAGGCAATGCTACCAAATACTAATTGAGTGTATGTAAACGTCTGACCCACTGGAAATGTGATGAAATAAATAAAAGCTGAAATAAATCATTCTCTCTACTATTATTCAGACATTTCACAATCTTAAAATAAAGTGGCGATCCTAACTGACCTAAGACAGGGAATTTTTACTAGGATTAAATGTCAAGAATTGTGAAAAACTGAGTTTAAATGTATTTGGCTAAGGTGTATGTAAACTTCCGACTTCAACTGTATCTTTGTTTCATAGTCAAGTTTCTTCTTTTTGTTTAATTTAGTCACATGATTTCTCAATTTACATTACGTTTGCCAATCGGCTGTGTAGCCAGACTTATTTGACATATCCTTTTGCCTCGTCCCTCTCAAATATACACATTTTCAATTCCTCATCAATCCACAGGGATTTAGCAGTTTTTACAGTAATTTCCTTAATGGGTGCATGCTTATCAGTAACTGGAATAAGCAATTTCATGAATGCATCAAGTGCAGCATCTGGTTGCTCCTCATTACACACCACAGACCAGCAAATAGTATCTGTCCTGCATTGAGAACAGCAATACTTTGATTCTAAAGTGTAACTGTCCCAGAGAGTGAATGAACAAAATAGGAAGACATGACCCCAACCCACTAACGTATTTAAAGACAATAAGTTTAAGGTTTTCCTATTATCTCTAGAGGTACAATGGAGCAGAGTATTCTTCAGTCATGTTTGGAGAACCAGGCTATTGTTTAACAACACTCAATGTGGCCCACTCTAGATAACTGCTGTGCCTTCTAGGACTAGCAGAATGTCCATTGCTGAGGGTTTGGTTTGGACGCTATTTATTTGGATATGGAGATGAGAAAATGTATTTCCCAAGATTCTTGCGGACATATCTGGAATTCAGATTCTTACAGTGGTCAGTGGTCCTCTGTAGCTCAGTTGGTAGAGCATGGTGCTTGCAACGCCAGGATAGTGGGTTTGATTCCCTGAGACCACCCATACGTAACATGTATGTAAGCCAGATTGTAAGTCGCTTTGGATAAAAGCATCTGCTAAATGGCATACAGTATATATACACTACCGGTCAAATGTTTTAGAACATCTACTCATTCAAGGGTTTTTCTTTATTTTTACTATTTTCTACATTGTAGAATAATTAAAACAATGACATAACACATATGGAATCATGTAGTAACCAAAAAACTATAAAAAAATATTTTATATTTGAGATTCTTCAAAACGGCTCGCCCACACAAGCTTTCTGCCCGGTAAAATTGAAACCGGGACTCATCCAGCGTGCCAGTAGCGATCGAAGGTGAGCCTTTTCCCACTGTAGTCGGCTACGACGCCGAACTGCAGTCAGGTCAAGACCCTGGTGAGGACAACGAGCACTCAGATGACCCTGAGACGGTTTGTGCTGAAATTCTTCGGTTTTGCAAACTCACAGTTTCATCAGCTTTCCGGATAGCTGGTCTCAGACAGTGAAGAAGCCGGATGTGGAGGTCCTGTGCTGGCGTGAATACACGTGGTGAATAGTTGTGAGGCTGGTTGGACGTACTGCCAAATTCTTTTAAAACGACATTGGATGCGGTTTATGGTAGAGAAAATAACATTCAATTCTCTGGTGGACATTCCTGCAGTCAGCATGCCAATAGCATGCTCCCTCAAAACTTGAAACATCTGTGGCATTGTAATGTGTGACAAAACTGCACATTTTAGAGTGGCCTTTTATTGTCCCCAGCACAAGGTGCATCTGTGTAATGATCATGCTGTTTAATCAGCTTCTTGATATGCCACAACTGTCAGGTAGATGGATTATCTTTGCAAACCAGAAATGCTCACTAACAGGGATGTAAACAAATTTGAGCACATCATTTTAGAGAAATATGCTTTTTGTGCGTATGGAACATTTCTGTAATATTTTATTTCAGCTCATGAAACATGGGACCAACACTCTACATGTTGCATTTACATTTATGTTCAATGCCTTTGGAAAGTATTCAAACCCCGGCCCTTTTTCCACATTTTGTTACGTTACAGCCTTATTCTAAAATTGATTAAATAATTGTTTCCCTCATTAATCTGCTCACAATACCCCATAATGACAAAGCGAAAACATAAAAAAAAAATTGGGGGCAAAAACAAACAAAAATAACAACTGAATTACCTTATTTACATAAGTATTCAGGCATTTTGCTATGACACTCAAATCAAATCAAATCAAATTGTATTTGTCACATACACGTGTTAGCAGATGTTATAGCGGGTGTAGCGAAATGCTTGTGCTTCTAGCTCCGACAGTGCAGTAATATCTAACAATTTCACAACATAAACCCAGTTCACACAAAAAAGTAAGGAATGGGATTTAAGAATATCTACATATATGGACAAGCAATGACAGAGCGGCATGGACTAAGATACAGTAGAATATTATAGAATAGAATGCAGTATATACATATGAGATGAGTAGTGCAAGATATGTAAACATTATTAAAGTGACTAGTGTTCCATTTCTTAAAGTGGCCAGTGATTTCAATAGGCAGCAGCAGCCTCTAATGTGCTAGTGATGGCTATTTAACAGTCTGATGGCCAGATAGAAGCTGTTTTTCATTCTCAGTCCCAGCTTTGATGCACCTGTACTGACCTCGCCTTCTGGATGATAACGGGGTGAACAGGCAGTGACTCGGGTGGTTGATGTCCTTGATGATCTTTTTGGCCTTCCTGTGACATCGGGTGCTGTATGTGTCTTGGAGGGCGGGTAGTTTGCCGTAGTTTGATAAATTCCACAAATTAACTTTTAAGAAGGCACACCTGTTATTTGAAATGCATTCCAGTTGACTACCTCATGACGCTTGTTGAGAGAATGCCAAGAGTGTGCAAAGCTGTCATCAAGGCAAAGGGTGGCTATTTGAAGAATCTCAAATATAAGATATATTTTGATTTGTTTAACACTTTTTTGGCTATTACATGATTCCATATGTGTTATTTCATAGTTTTGATGTCTTCACTATTATTCTACAATGTAGAAAATAGTAAAAAATAAAGAAAAACCCTTGAATGAGTAGGTGTGTCCAAACCTTTGACTGGAACTGTATATATATATATATATATATATATATATATATATATATATATATATATATATATATATATATATATATACAGTGGGGAGAACAAGTATTTGATACACTGCCGATTTTGCAGGTTTTCCTACTTACAAAGCATGTAGAGGTCTGTAATTTTTATCATAGGTACACTTCAACTGTGAGAGACGGAATCTAAAACAAA
The DNA here is from genome assembly GCF_964263955.1 of Coregonus lavaretus. Taxonomy (NCBI): domain Eukaryota; kingdom Metazoa; phylum Chordata; class Actinopteri; order Salmoniformes; family Salmonidae; genus Coregonus; species Coregonus lavaretus. The sequence continues at coordinate 84,986 of NW_028159789.1, read as the reverse complement.
AATCCAGAAAATCACATTGTATGATTTTTAAGTAATTAATTTGCATTTTATTGCATGACATAAGTATTTGATCACCTACCAACCAGTAAGAATTCCGGCTCTCACAGACCTTTCTTTAAGAAGCCCTCCTGTTCTCCACTCATTACCTGTATTAACTGCACCTGTTTAAACTCGTTACCTGTATAAAAGACACCTGTCCACACACTCAATCAAACAGACTCCAACCTCTCCACAATGGCCAAGACCAGAGAGCTGTGTAAGGACATCAGGGATAAAATTGTAGACCTGCACAAGGCTGGGATGGGCTACAGGACAATAGGCAAGCAGCTTGGTGAGAAGGCAACAACTGTTGGCGCAATTATTAGAAAATGGAAGAAGTTCAAGATGACGGTCAATCACCCTCGGTCTGGGGCTCCATGCAAGATCTCACCTCGTGGGGCATCAATGATCATGAGGAAGGTGAGGGATCAGCCCAGAACTACATGGCAGGACCTGGTCAATGACCTGAAGAGAGCTGGGACCACAGTCTCAAAGAAAACCATTAGTAACACACTACGCCGTCATGGATTAAAATCCTGCAGCGCACGCAAGGTCCCCCTGCTCAAGCCAGCGCATGTCCAGGCCCGTCTGAAGATTGCCAATGACCATCTGGATGATCCAGAGGAGGAATGGGAGAAGGTCATGTGGTCTGATGAGACAAAAATAGAGCTTTTGGGTCTAAACTCCACTCGCCGTGTTTGGAGGAAGAAGAAGGATGAGTACAACCCCAAGAACACCATCCCAACCGTGAAGCATGGCGGTGGAAACATCATTCTTTGGAGATGCTTTTCTGCAAAGGGGACAGGACGACTGCATCGTATTGAGGGGAGGATGGATGGGGCCATGTATCGCGAGATCTTGGCCAACAACCTCCCTCCCTCAGTAAGAGCATTGAAGATGGGTCGTGGCTGGGTCTTCCAGCATGACAACGACCCGAAACACACAGCCAGGGTAACTAAGGAGTGGCTCCGTAAGAAGCATATCAAGGTCCTGGTCTCCAGACCTGAACCCAATAGAAAATCTTTGGAGGGAGCTGAAAGTCTGTATTGCCCAGCGACAGCCCCGAAACCTGAAGGATCTGGAGAAGGTCTGTATGGAGGAGTGGGCCAAAATCCCTGCTGCAGTATGTGCAAACCTGGTCAAGACCTACAGGAAACATATGATCTCTGTAATTGCAAACAAAGGTTTCTGTACCAAATATTAAGTTCTGCTTTTCTGATGTATCGAATACTTATGTCATGCAATAAAATGCAAATTAATTACTTAAAAATCATACAATGTGATTTTCTGGATGTTTGTTTTAGATTCCGTCTCTCACAGTTGAAGTGTACCTATGATAAAAAATTACAGACCTCTACATGCTTTGTAAGTAGGAAAACCTGCAAAATTGGCAGTGTATCAAATCCTTGTTCTCCCCACTGTATATATACAGTGGGGAAAAAAGGATTTAGTCATCCACCAATTGTGCAAGTTCTCCCACTTAAAAAGATGAGAGAGGCCTGTAATTTTCATCATAGGTACACATCAACTATGAAAGACAAATTGAGAAAAAAAAATCCAGAAAATCACATTGTAGGATTTTTAATGAATTTATTTGCTAATTATGGTGGAAAATAAGTATTTGGTCACCTTCAAACAAGCAAGATTTCTGGCTCTCACAGACCTGTAACTTCTTCTTTAAGAGGCTCCTCTGTCCTCCACTCATTACCTGTATTAATGTTACCTGTTTGAACTTGTTATCAGTATAAAAGACACCTGTCCACAACCTCAAACAGTCACACTCCAAACTCCACTATGGCCAAGACCAAAGAGCTGTCAAAGGACACCAGAAACAAAATTGTAGACCTGCACCAGGCTGGGAAGACTGAATCTGCAATAGGTAAGCAGCTTGGTTTGAAGAAATCAACTGTGGGAGCAATTATTAGGAAATGGAAGACATACAAGACCACTGATAATCTCCCTCAATCTGGGGCTCCACGCAAGATCTCACCCCGTGGGGTCAAAATGATCACAAGAACGGTGAGCAAAAATCCCAGAACCACACGGGGGGACCTAGTGAATGACCTGCAGAGAGCTGGGACCAAAGTAACAAAGCCTACCATCAGTAACACACTACGCCGCCAGGGACTCAAATCCTGCAGTGCCAGACGTGTCCCCCTGCTTAAGCCAGTACATGTCCAGGCCCGTCTGAAGTTTGCTAGAGTGCATTTGGATGATCCAGAAGAGGATTGGGAGAATGTTATATGGTCAGATGAAACCAAAATATAACTTTTTGGTAAAAACTCTACTCGTCGTGTTTGGAGGACAAAGAATGCTGAGTTGCATCCAAAGAACACCATACCTACTGTGAAGCATGGGGGTGGAAACATCATGCTTTGGGGCTGTTTTTCTGCAAAGGGACCAGGACGACTGATCCGTGTAAAGGAAAGAATGAATGGGGCCATGTATCGTGAGATTTTGAGTGAAAACCTCCTTCCATCAGCAAGGGCATTGAAGATGAAACGTGGCTGGGTCTTTCAGCATGACAATGATCCCAAACACACCGCCCGGGCAACGAAGGAGTGGCTTCGTAAGAAGCATTTCAAGGTCCTGGAGTGGCCTAGCCAGTCTCCAGATCTCAACCCCATAGAAAATCTTTGGAGGGAGTTGAAAGTCCGTGTTGCCCAGCGACAGCCCCAAAACATCACTGCTCTAGAGAAGATCTGCATGGAGGAATGGGCCAAAATACCAGCAACAGTGTGTGAAAACCTTGTGAAGACTTACAGAAAACGTTTGACCTGTGTCATTGCCAACAAAGGGTATATAACAAAGTATTCAGAAACTTTCGTAATTGACCAAATACTTATTTTCCACCATAATTTGCAAATAAATTCATTAAAAGTCCTACAATGTGATTTTCTGGATTTTTTTCCCTCATTTTGTCTGTCATAGTTGACGTGTACCTATGATGAAAATTACAGGCCTCTCTCATCTTTTTAAGTGGGAGAACTTGCACAATTGGTGGCTGACTAAATACTTTTTTTCCCCACTGTATATAACAAAGTATTGAGAAACTTTTGTTATTGACCAAATACTTATTTTCCACCATAATTTGCAAATAAATTCATTAAAAATCCTACAATGTGATTTTCTGGAATTTTTTTTCTCATTTTGTCTGTCATAGTTGACGTGTACCTATGATGACAATTACAGGCCTCTCTCATCTTTTTAAGTGGGAGAACTTGCACAATTGGTGGCTGACTAAATACTTTTTTCCCCACTGTATATATATATATAAGAGAGACATTTCATTATTGAGGACTGTCACGCAGAAGGCAGAAGCACTGCTCCAAAACACAATAACTTCTCTGAAACAAGAAACCAGAAATATGTTGTATTTGTTGAATAGAACAGTTTCTGGCTTTTCCTCTTTTGAGAAAACACTAAATCAAGCCAGAAAATATGGAAGTATTTACTGTGGTTTATTGTTCCACCTTAACATTTCCCAGCCCTTGTTTTCTTCTTCTTCCACCAACCAGAGTAAGTTGAGTTTCTCTCGCCACGTGACTGTTGTGCTCCTGGGAGCCAAACAGTGTTGAGCAGTGAAGGCGGTCTAGGCTGTGAGTTGCGTAACAGTTGACACACGAGAGCAGAGAAGCGAAGAGCAGACACTGTCTGGGGCTGAAGACTGTGACTCCACAGGTTTTCAAATCAAATCAAATCAAATCAATCAAATCAAATTTTATTGGCCACATGCGCCGAATACAACAGGTGCAGATATTACAGTGAAATGCTTACTTACAGCCCTTATCCAACAGTGCATTTATTTTTAACAAAAAAGTAAAAATAAAACAACAACAAAAAAAGTGTTGAGAAAAAAAGAGCAGAAGTAAAATAAAATAACTGTAGGGAGGCTATATATACAGGGGGGTACCGGTGCAGAGTCAATGTGCGGGGGCACCGGCTAGTTGAGGTAGTTGAAGTAATATGTACATGTGGGCAGAGTTAAAGTGACTATGCATAAATAATTATCAGAGTAGCAGCAGCGCAAAAGGATGGGGTGGGGGGGGGCAGTGCAAATAGTCCGGTAGCCATGATTAGCTGTTCAGGAGTCTTATGGCTTGGGGGTAGAAGCTGTTGAGAAGTCTTTTGGACCTAGACTTGGCACTCCGGTACCGCTTGCCGTGCGGTAGCAGAGAGAACAGTCTATGACTAGGGTGGCTGGAGTCTTTGACAATTTTGAGGGCTTTCCTCTGACACCGCCTGGTATAGAGGTCCTGGATGGCAGGAAGCTTGGCCCCAGTGATGTACTGGGCCGTACGCACTACCCTCTGTAGTGCCTTGTGGTCGGAGGCCAAGCAGTTGCCATGCCAGGTGGTGATGCAACCAGTCAGGATGCTCTCGATGGTGCAGCTGTAGAATCTTTTGAGGATCTGAGGACCCATGCCAAATCTTTTCAGTCTCCTGAGGGGGAATAGGCTTTGTCGTGCCCTCTTCACGACTGTCTTGGTGTGTTTGGACCATGATAGTTTGTTGGTGATGTGGACACCAAGGAACTTGAAGCTCTCAACCTGTTCCACTACAGCCCCGTCGATGAGAATGGGGGCGTGCTCAGTCCTCTTTTTTTTCCTGTAGTCCACAATCATCTCCTTTGTCTTGGTCACGTTGAGGGAGAGGTTGTTTTCCTGGCACCACACGGCCAGGTCTCTGACCTCCTCCCTATAGGCTGTCTGATCGTTGTCGGTGATCAGGCCTACCACTGTTGTGTCGTCGGCAAACTTAATGATGGTGTTGGAGTCGTGCCTGGCCATGCAGTCATGGGTGAACAGGGAGTACAGGAGGGGACTGAGCACGCACCCCTGAGGGGCCCCCGTGTTGAGGATCAGTGTGGCAGATGTGTTGTTACCTACCCTTACCACTTGGGGGCGGCCTGTCAGGAAGTCCAGGATCCAGTTGCAGAGGGAGGTGTTTAGTCCCAGGATCCTTAGCTTAGTGATGAGCTTAGAGGGCACTATGGTGTTGAATGCTGAGCTGTAGTCAATGAATAGCATTCTCACGTAGGTGTTTCTCTTGTCCAGGTGGGAAAGGGCAGTGTGGAGTGCAATAGAGATTGCATCATCTGTGGATCTGTTGGGGCGGTATGCAAATTGGAGTGGGTCTAGGGTTTCTGGGATAATGCTGTTGATGTGAGCCATGACCAGCCTTTCGAAGCACTTCATGGCTACAGAACCAAACTGTTGACTTGGGCATGGCCAGGGTTTTTGCAATGTTCCTGATTGATTGATTTTCATTTCTGAGCCTTATGACGGCCAGCTTCATTTGCATCGACACTGCTGTCTTCCTCATGTTGTCACACCACAACAACAACCTCCAAAGGCAATAGCAAAGTCTAGAATCAATACTACTCATCAACAGCTCTCCTGCATTCACTAACGACACAAATGAATACACCTGCCTAACGACACACATCTGTGAAGCCAATTTAACAAATACTTGTAGTACCTTAAAATGGGGGGACCATGTATAAAAGGTGCTATCATTTCTAAACAGTTCATCCGATATATATGAAAATACCCTCAAATTAAAGCTGACAGTCTGCACTTCACCCTCATTGTAATTGTATCCTTTCAAACTCAAAGTGCTAGAGTACAGAACCAAAATAACAAAAAAATTGTCACTGTCCAATGAATTATGGAGCTCACTGTATGTCAGGAACTTTTCAGAACATTTTACAATAGCACAGGCAGTGTTGTTGTTGTTGTTGTTGTTGTTGTTGTTGTTGTTGTTGTTGTTGTTGTGAGTAAAAACAAATATGCAGTGCCCTAGAAAGCTGTTTTAGTTTTTTCCATTCACTCCTCGTTGTTTAGCCACACATACAGCTGTAGACTAGGTCAAAGCATTAGTTGTTATTATTCAGCATATCAAAGAATGGAGAATTTCATACCCCCCATTTCAATGATTTTGCTGGCTGCAGAGAGTAATACTCTACAGATTGACTAAAAACAATGAGGCAATTGATTCGGGAAATAACTTTAAAACCTCAGTGTTATAACGTTCTAAAGTCACTGCCGTGCAGAAATAAAATCATGATCAAATCAAATTGTATTTGTCACATGCTTCATAAACAACAGGTGTAGACTGACAGTGAGATGCTTACTGACGGGTCCTTTTCCCACAATGCAAAGTTAAACGTAATGATAGAAAATAGAAATGGTGACACAAGGAATAAATACACAGTGAATACAAATATCAATAACATGGGTATATACAGGAAGTAGAAAATAACATGGCTATACAGTGGGGAAAAAAAGTATTTAGTCAGCCACCAATTGTGCAAGTTCTCTCACTTAAAAAGATGAGAGAGGCCTGTAATTTTCATCATAGGTACACGTCAACTATGACAGACAAATTGAGATTTTTTTTTCTCCAGAAAATCACATTGTAGGATTTTTAATGAATTTATTTGCAAATTATGGTGGAAAATAAGTATTTGGTCACCTACAAACAAGCAATATTTCTGGCTCTCACAGACCTGTAACTTCTTTTTTAAGAGGCTCCTCTGTCCTCCACTCGTTACCTGTATTAATGGCACCTGTTTGAACTTGTTATTAGTATAAAAGACACCTGTCCACAACCTCAAACAGTCACACTGCAAACTCCACTATGGCCAAGACCAAAGAGCTGTCAAAGGACACCAGAAACAAAATTGTAGACCTGCACCAGGCTGGGAAGACTGAATCTGCAATAGGTAAGCAGCTTGGTTTGAAGAAATCAACTGTGGGAGCAATTATTAGGAAATGGAAGACATACAAGACCACTGATAATCTCCCTTGATCTGGGGCTCCACGCAAGATCTCACCCTGTGGGGTCAAAATGATCACAATAACGGTGAGCAAAAATCCCAGAACCACACGGGGGGACCTAGTGAATGACCTGCAGAGAGCTGGGACCAAAGTAACAAAGCCTACCATCAGTAACACACTACGCTGCCAGGGACTCAAATCCTGCAGTGTCCCCCTGCTTAAGCCAGTACATGTCCAGGCCCGTCTGAAGTTTGCTAGAGTGCATTTGGATGATCCAGAAGAGGATTGGGAGAATGTCATATGGTCAGATGAAACCAAAATACAACTTTTTGGTAAAAACTCAACTCGTCGTGTTTGGAGGACAAAGAATGCTGAGTTGCATCCAAAGAACACCATACCTACTGTGAAGCATGGGGGTGGAAACATCATGCTTTGGGGCTGTTTTTCTGCAAAGGGACCAGGATGACTGATCCGTGTAAAGGAAAGAATGAATGGGGCCATGTATCGTGAGATTTTGAGTGAAAACCTCCTTCCATCAGCAAGGGCATTGAAGATGAATCGTGGCTGGGTCTTTCAGCATGACGATGATCCCAAACACACCGCCCGGGCAACGACGGAGTGGCTTCGTAAGAAGTATTTCACGGTCCTGGAGTGGCCTAGCCAGTCTCCAGATCTCAACCCCATAGAAAATCTTTGGAGGGAGTTGAAAGTCTGTGTTGCCCAGCGACAGCCCCAAAACATCACTGCTCTAGAGGAGATCTGCATGGAGGAATGGGCCAAAATACCAGCAACAGTGTTTGAAAACCTTGTGAAGACTTACAGAAAACGTTTGACCTGTGTCATTGCCAACAAAGGGTATATAACAAAGTATTGAGAAACTTTTGTTATTGACCAAATACTTATTTTCCACCATAATTTGCAAATAAATTCATTAGAATTCCTACAATGTGATTTTCTGGATTTTTTTTCTCATTTTGTCTGTCATAGTTGACGTGTACCTATGATGAAAATTACAGGCCTCTCTCATCTTTTTAAGTGGGAGAACTTCCACAATATGTGGCTGACTAAATACTTTTTTTCCCCACTGTATACAGGAAGTAGAAAATAACATGGCTATATACAGGGAGTAGAAAATAACATGGATATATACAGGAAGTACCAGTACCAAGTCAATGTGCTGTGGTAAGAGGTAGTTCAGGTAGCTATGTACATAAAGGTAGGGGTAAAGTGACTAGGCAACAGGATAGATAATAGACAGTAGCAGCAGTATACTGTAGGTAGGGGTAAAGTGACTAGGCAACAGGATAGATAATAGACAGTAGCAGCAAAATATATGGAGAGTGTGAAAGTGTGTACGTGTGTGAGTGTGTGTGTGTTGGGGTGGGTATGTGTGTGTGTGTTTTGGGGTGTGTGTGTGTGTGTGTGTGTGTGTTGGGGTGTGTATGTGTGTGTGTGTGTATGTGTGTGTGTGTGTTGGGGTGTGTGTGTGTGTGTTGGGGTGTGTGTGTGTGTGTGTGTGTGTGTGTATGTGTGTGTTGGTGTGTGTGTGTGTGTATGTGTGTGTTGGGGTGTGTGTGTGTATGTGTGTGTTGGGGTGTGTGTGTGTGTGTGTGTGTGTTGGGGTGTGTGTGTGTATGTGTGTGTTGGGGTGTGTGTGTGTGTGTGTGTGTGTGTGTGTATGTGTGTGTTGGGGTGTGTGTGTGTGTGTATGTGTGTGTTGGGGTGTGTGTGTGTGTGTATGTGTGTGTGTGTTGGGGTGTGTGTGTGTGTATGTGTGTGTTGGGGTGTGTATGTGTATGTTGGGGTATGTGTGTGTGTATGTGTGTGTTGGGGTGTGTGTGTGTGTGTGTGTATGTGTGTGTTGGGGTGTGTGTGTGTGTGTGTATGTGTGTGTTGGGGTGTGTGTGTGTGTGTGTGTGTGTATGTGTGTGTTGGGGTGTGTGTATGTGTGTTGGGGTGTGTGTTTGTGTATGTGTTGGGGTGTCAGTGTAAGTGTGACTGTGAGAGAGAACAGTCTATGGTCCAGTGTGTGTGTGTAGAGTCCCCTGTGTGTAGGGTCAGTGCAAGAGAGTTAGTGCAACAAAGGTCAATGCAGGTAGTCCGGGACGGGTAGCCATTTGATTTGCTATTTAGGAGTCTTGTTTAGCAATCTTATGGCTTAGGGGTAAAAGCTGTTCAGGGTCCTGTTGGTTCCAGACTGTTGGCTTCTTGTGTGGTAGCAGAGAGAACAGTCTATGGCTTGGGTGGCTGGAGTCTTTCCGAAGGCACTGTACCTGTTACATTATGCATTTGTACTCTTGCCATGATTCATGGTGGATTGGCGTATAGTATAAGTGATTTAGGGTTTGGGTTTCGATCGCTCGTCAGGTGGCGGTAGGGTTTAGTGTTTACATTGTATTCAGAAAGTATTCAGACCCCTTCCCTTTTTCCACATTTTGTTACTTTACAGCCTTATTCTAAAATGGAATAAATTAATTGTTTTCCTCATCAATCTACACACAATACCCCATAATGACAAAGCGAAAATAGGTTTGTAGAAATTTTTGCACATTTATTTATAAAAAAACATAAATACCTTATTTACATAAGTATTCAGACCCTTTGCTATGAGACTTCAAATTGAGCTCAGGTGCATCCTGTTTCCATTTATCGTCCTTGAGATGTTTCTACAACTTGATTGGAGTCCACCTGTGGTAAATTCAATTGATTGGACATGATTTGGAAAGGCACACAGCTGTCTATATAAGGTCCCACAGTTGACAGGGCATGTCAGAGCAAAAAACAAGCCATGAGGTCGAAGGAATTGTCCGTAGAGCTCCGATACAGATTTGTGTCAAGGCACAGATCTGGGGAAGGGTACAGAAAAACTTCTGCAGCATTGAAGGTCCCCAAGAACACAGTGGCCTCCATCATTCTTAAATGGAAGAAGTGTGGAACCACCAAGACTCTTCCTAGAGTTGGCCGCCCAGCCAAACTGAGCAATCGGAGGAGAAGGGCCTTGGTCAGAGAGGTGACCAAGAACCTGATGGTCACTCTGACAGAGCTCCAGAGTTCCTCTGTGGAGATGGGAGAACTTTCCAGAAGCACAACCATCTCTGCAGCACTCCACCAATCAGGCCTTGATGGTAGAATGGCCAGACGGATGCCACTCCTCATTAAAAGGCACATGACAGCCCACTTGGAGTTTGCCAAAAGGCACCTAAAGGACTCTCAGACCATGAGAAACAAGATTTTCTGGTCTGATGAAACCAAGATTGAACTCTTTGGCCTGATTGCCAAGCGTCACATCTGGAGAAACCCTGGCACCATCCCTATGGTGAAGCATGGTGGTGGTAGCATCATGCTGTGGGGATGTTTTTCAGTGGCAGGGACTGGGAGACTAGTCAGGATTGAGGGAATGATGAACGGAGCAAAGTACAGTGAATGATCGACTGTTGGTGTTCTGATACAGTTGAAGTCGGAAGTTTATATACACCTTAGTCAAATACATTTAAATTCAGTTTTTCACAATTCCTGACATTTAATCCTAGTAAAAAGTCCCTGTCTAAGGTCAGTTGGGATCACCACTTTATTTGAAGAATGTGAAATGTCAGAATAATAATTATTTATTTCAGCTTTTATTTCTTTCATCACATTCCCAGTGGGTCAGAAGTTTACATACACTAAATTAGTATTTGGTAGCATTGCCTTTAAATTGTTTAACTTGGGTCAAACATTTCGGGTAGCCTTCCACAAGCTTCCTACAATAAGTTGGGTGAATTTTGGCCCATTCCTACTGACAGAGCTGGTGTAACTGAGTCAGGTTTGTAGGCCTCCTTGTTCGCACACGCTTTTTCAGTTCTGCCCACACATTTTCTATAGGATTGAGGTCAGGGCTTTGTGATGGCCACTCCAGTACCTTGACTTTGTTGTCCTTAAGCCATTTTGCCACAACTTTGGAAGTATGCTTGGGGTCCATTTGGAAGACCCATTTGCGACCAACCTTTAACTTCCTGACTGATGTCTTGAGATGTTGCTTCAATATATCCACATAATATTCCTTCCTCATGATGCCATCTATTTTGTGAAGTGCACCAGTCCCTCCTGCAGCAATTAGCATATCAGAAGGTTCTAATGCCATGACATCATTTTCTGGAATTTTCCAAGCTGTTTAAAGGCACAGTCAACTTACTGTATGTAAACTTCTGACCCACTGAAATTGTGATACAGTGAATTGTAAGTGAAATAATCTGTCTGTAAACAATTTTTGGAAAAATGCACGAAGTAAATGTCCAAACCGACTTGCCAAAACTATAGTTTGTTAACAAGAAATTTGTGGAGTGGTTGAAAAACGAGTTTTAATGACTCCAACCTAAGTGTATGTAAACTTCCAACTTCAACTGTACATGGAAAAAACTGTGGTGTTGTTGTGGTCTGATTGACTCTAACCCTAACCCTTTGATTGGCTCTTGGGGTTTTGATATACAGTAAAGCAGTGATTCTTTTCACAAGTGCAAGGTCTTCCTGGAAACTTAGATATTGTTTGTTGTAATCCACAGACCACCTTGTGACACAAGAACAGTGAGTGCTACAATTGGTAGATGTCCAAAACCACTCTGAAATCTACCAATGTGTACCAGCAGTACACACACACACACACACACACACACACACACACACACACACACACACACACACACACACACACACACACACACACACACACACACACACACACACACACACACACACACACACACACACACACACACACACACACACACACACACACACACACACACACACACACACACACACACATACACACACACACACACACACACAACATTACATCTGGAGTCTTCTCCTACTGGGTCTAATGGTGTGAGTTAAACCTAACCCCAGGCACCACACAGATCACACAGGGGGAAGCTACAGTGATCCCCGACTGCTTCAAGGCATCATTGTGTGTTTACTCAGCTGTGGACTGCCCCGGTGTGAACCCTATAACGCAGGGTTTATATTAGATTAAGTACAGTAACCACGTTTGCACCAGCCTTGCGCAACGGACATCTGCGTATGTCGATACTGCTTTCCCATTATTCAGGAGACTTGCGTTTGTTTATTTAAGGAGAGATTATCCTTCAACGTTACTGTAGTTTTATTAAGTATTTTTTGTCAACTATTGTGTGGTCTTTTGACCATAATGCACTTGTCTAGTGGAAGGGTAGACTGCTATCCTACAATCTGTGAGAATAGCATCAAGGCAGACTGTACTGTAGCCTTGAGACGTGGCTTCAGACTCTGTAAATCTCCAGGTGGTCCATGGGACGCCATAAGATTCAACAGCCATGTCTCAGGGCACACTGTGTCTGCAGCAGCTCGGTGCTGGGGCCAGGGCCAGGGCCAGGGCCAGAGCAGAGACCACCACCACTAAGTCCCCCTCTGACACACATCTGTGGCTGAGCTGGATTTCCATTGGTGACCAGGTCGTGACCTATCTGCTGCCCTGTGGTGAAATAGGCCTGGGAACAGGAAATATGACCCTGCTTCTCTTGAACCAAGGCCAAGGAACACAGTACAGCTAAACACTGCATCTCAACACCTTCTGCTCCAGTCTCTCCAAACCTAATGTTGGTATGTATGTGGGCTCCAGTCTCTACAACATAATGTGTGTTGGTGTGTATGTGGACTCCAGTCTCTCCAACATAGTGGGGAAAAAAAGTATTTAGTCAGCCACCAATTGTGCAAGTTCTCCCACTTAAAAAGATGAGAGAGGCCTGTAATTTCCATCATAGGTACACGTCAACTATGACAGACAAAATGAGAAAAGAAAATCCAGAAAATCACATTGTAGGATTTTTTATGAATTTATTTGCAAATTATGGTGGAAAATAAGTATTTGGTCAATAACAAAAGTTTCTCAATACTTTGTTATATACCCTTTGTTGGCAATGACACAGGTCAAACGTTTTATGTAAGTCTTCACAAGGTTTTCACACACTGTTGCTGGTATTTTGGCCCATTCCTCCATGCAGATCTCCTCTAGAGCAGTGATGTTTTGGGGCTGTCGCTGGGCAACACAGACTTTCAACTCCCCCAAAGATTTTCTATGGGGTTGAGATCTGCAGACTGGCTAGGCCACTCCAGGACCTTGAAATGCTTCTTACGAAGCCACTCCTTTGTTGCCTGGGCGGTGTGTTTGGGATCATTGTCATGCTGAAAGACCCATCCACGTTTCATCTTCAATGCCCTTGCTTATGGAAGGAGGTTTTCACTCAAAATCTCACGATACATGGCCCCATTCATTCTTTCCTTTACACGGATCAGTCGTCCTGGTCCCTTTGCAGAAAAACAGCCCCAAAGCATGATGTTTCCACCCCCATGCTTCACAGTAGGTATGGTGTTCTTTGGATGCAACTCAGCATTCTTTGTCCTCCAAACACGACGAGTTGAGTTTTTACCAAAAAGTTATATTTTGGTTTCATCTGACCATATGACATTCTCCCAATCCTCTTCTGGATCATCCAAATGCACTCTAGCAAACTTCAGACGGTCCTGGACATGTACTGGCTTAAGCAGGGGGACACGTCTGGCACTGCAGGATTTGAGTCCCTGGAGGCGTAGTGTGTTACTGATGGTAGGCTTTGTTACTTTGGTCCCAGCTCTCTGCAGGTCATTCACTAGGTCCCCCCGTGTTGTTCTGGGATTTTTGCTCACCGTTCTTGTGATCATTTTGACCCCACGGGGTGAGATCTTGCGTGGAGCCCCAGATCGAGGGAGATTATCAGTGGTCTTGTATGTCTTCCATTCCCTATTAATTGCCCCCACAGTTGATTTCTTCAAATCAAGCTGCTTACCTATTGCAGATTCAGTCTTCCCAGCCTGGTGCAGGTCTACAATTTTGTTTCTGGTGTCCTTTGACAGCTCTTTGGTCTTGGCCATAGTGGAGTTTGGAGTGTGACAGTTTGAGGTTGTGGACAGGTGTCTTTTATACTGATAACAAGTTCAAACAGGTGCCATTAATACAGGTAACGAGTGGAGGACAGAGGAGCCTCTTAAAGAAGAAGTTACAGGTCTGTGAGAGCCAGAAATCTTGCTTGTTTGTAGGTGACCAAATACTTATTTTCCACCTTAATTTGCAAATAAATTCATAAAAAATCCTACAATGTGATTTTCTGGAAAAAAATTTCCTCAATTTGTCTGTCATAGTTGACGTGTACCTATGATGAAAATTACAGGCCTCTCTCATCTTTTTAAGTTGGAGAACTTGCACAATTGGTGGCTGACTAAATACTTTTTTCCCCCACTGTATATCAGAGGGGTTGTGTACAGCAGAAGATACATTTTCATCTCATTAATACAATCTTATTTTCTTCTCCTTCTTTAAATGGTTGAATCTTCTTTGATTCTACTACAAAAGTTCACCTGAAACAAATCCAGCTTGGTTTGCTTTGAATCATATTCTGGTAAATTATTGCATATATGCTGTCCCCATAGAAGTTAATAAGTATGCTGTATAGACAGTGTCCATAAAATGTATATAGTATGTATAAGCTGGAATTAGAGGCCTAGGCGTTGTTGTTCACTAGTTTACTCCAATTAGGGAAGGGGTTGTGGGGTTGGAAAGTAATAAAGGGTAATATATATTTTTAAAGGATATGTTTATATATATATATATGTATGCATATGTATGTATGTATGTATGTATGTATGTATGTATGTATGTATGTATGTATGTATGTATGTATGTATGTATGTATGTATGTATGTATGTATGTATGTATGTATGTATGTACACTACCGTTCAAAAGTTTGGGGGTCACTTAGAAATGTCCTTGTTTTCGAAAGAAAAGCAATTTTTTTGTCCATTCAAACAACAGCAAATTGATCAGAAATATAGTGTAGACATTGTTAATGTTGTAAATGGCTATTGTAGCTGGAAACGGCAGATTTTTTATGGAATATCTACATAGGCGTACAGAGGCCCATTATCAGCAACCATCAGTCCTGTGTTCCAATGGCACGTTGTGTTTGCTAATCCAAGTTTATCATTTTAAAAGGCTAATTGATCACTAGAAAACCCTTTTGCAATTATGTTAGCAGAGCTGAAAACTGTTGTGCTGATTAAAGAAGAAATAAAACTGGCCTTCTTGAGACTAGTTGAGTATCTGGAGCATCAGCAATTTTGAGTTCGATTACAGGATCAAAATGGCCAGAAACAAATAACTTTATTCTGAAACTCGTCAGTCTTTTCTTGTTCTGAGAAATGAAGGCTATTCCATGCGAGAAATTGCCAAGAAACTGAAGATCTTGTACAACGCTGTGTACTACTCCCTTCACAGAACAGCGCAAACTGTCTCTAACCAGAATAGAAAGAGGAGTGGGAGGCCCCGGTGCACAACTGAGCAAGAGGACAAATACATTAGAGTGTCTAGTTTGAGAAACAGGCACCTCACAGGTCCTCAACTGGCAACTTCATTAAATAGTACCCGCAAAACACCAGTCTCAACGTCAACAGTGAAGAGGCGACTCCGGGATGCTGACCTTCTAGGCAGAGTTGCAAAGAAAAAAACATATCTCAGACTGGCCAATAAAAAGAAAAGTTTAAGATGGGCAGTCTGAGATATGGCTTTTTCTTTGCAACTTTGGAACTATATTTGCGAGGGGAAAAAAAACATATGGGGGAATTGATGGTTACATTGATGGAAGTTACAATCTATCTGCAATATTAAAGCTGATCTACCCCCTCCCCCCCCCCAAAAAAAAAGAAATGTATGCTATATAAATAAATGTGATGTCCCCTCTACTCTGGGCTTTAGTCAGCTTCTCTCATCTCTGTTTGGTATTTCCTCAGCCACTGTAACCAAGGAGACAGAGCCAAGGAGTCAAATATAAACAGAGAGTGTGACAGAGACCGAAAACTAAACAGAGGGACATTCAGAGTCATCCCTCTCTTAGTCATCATTAGCTTTCAGAAATCTGCATTTTGAAAATGCAGACCATCAAAACCTCTTCATTTTAAACCGTTTCACCTGCGAAGGAAAGTACTAGAGAAAAGCAGCCTACACATCAGTCACAGCACTGTCCAACGACAAGAGCAAAGATACAGTATTTCATCCGATTGGAGAAGTGCAACTGAAGCACAGAATTAATCCTTTGACGTTCATGATTGGGAGTGAACCCTGACTGAAGCCAGATAGCACTTACAATAAGAAGCATTTTCGATCTGGGTTTACAAAACACAGCAAGATATATATTTTTTCCGGCCGTTTCATCTTTCCTTTTCCGTGTGAAAAACCTGCATTAAACCAACCCTTGCTAAACAGAGGGTCATTCAGAGTCACCCGTCTCTTAGTCATCATTCCTTGAAGTATTATGTAATAATAATATGCACAACAGAATGAATAAATAATTTTAAGAGCCTATAGAAGGGAAACATAGTTGGTAATGATCTGTATTTGACATCACACCAAAGCTGCTCTTTTAGTGAGTTCTGATGCACAGTCTGAGCTAGGCTACCGATTGCCACAACTGCTCTCTTGGGACATTTCCAATGGACTAACAGAGTAGGTGTCACGGATTCTGCCGAGGCTGCTTCCCCTCCTGGTACGAGCAGGCGTCGGCGGTCGCCGTCCCCGGAGTACTAGCTGCCACCGATCTATGTTTCTGTGTGTGATTGCTTTTGTCTGTCTGTCACACCTGTGTCCAATTGTGTATTGATCACCTGTCCTATAAGTTCTGTCCTTTTACTTAGTAGGATTGTGTGTTGTTGTTCGCCTGTCGTTGTGCTGCGTGTTTTGCTTCTTGTTTGTTATTTTAGTGTTTTACGCATGTTGCGTAAATGCTCGCCTCTTGTTGTTGAGGTTGTTTGTTTACCGCTTCCTTTTGGATTTTTTGAGTAAACTCTGTTGGACTGAGCCTCGGTGTCCTGCGCCTAACTTTCACTACACATACACCTCACCTCGTGACAGAACAACACACCATCTCCATGGAGTCAGCAGGAACAGCGGCGATACCCGATTCCCTGGAAGACCGGTTTAATTACCAGGACGCCATGATCCGGCAACTCGGGGTCGCCATGGACGAGGTATCCAACAGACTGCGCCGGTTGATGAATCGGGAGGTGCCCACGCCTTCTCCCACCATCCCAGCACCAACGGCCAGTCCTCCTCTCTCAGCACCGGAACCCAGTGGTATTCGGCTCTCGCTCCCGGGGGCATTTGACGGTTCTGCAGCCGGGTGTCAGGGATTTCTGCTACAGGTGGAACTGTACCTGGCCACTGTACACCCGGCGCCCTCGGGATACGAGAGCGTCTCCGCCCTCATCTCCTGTCTATCCGGCAAGGCGTTGGAATGGGCCAACGCCGAATGGAGGGGAATAGATGCCGCAACCATCACCTACGCGGAGTTCTCCCGCCGCTTCAGGACTATCTTTGATCATCCACCGGAGGGTAAAGCGGCGGGAGAGCGTCTGTTCCACCTCCGACAGGAGAAGAGGAGCGCCCAGGAGTTCGCACTGGAGTTCCGGACACTAGCAGCGGATGCGGGGTGGAATGAGAGGGCCCTCAGCGACCACTACAGGTGTAGCCTACGAGAGGACGTTCGTCGTGAGCTGGCCTGCAGGGACACCAACTTGTCATTTGACCAGTTGGTGGACATTTCCATCCGTCTAGACACCCTGCTGGCCACCCGCGGACGTCCCGAGTGGGGGTCGTCCATTTCGCCCTCCAGCACCTCCGAGCCTATTCCTATGGAGATCGGGGGTGCTGGCGCTAGAGAGAGGAGGAGAGGGAACCCGAGGGGAGCCATCCCCTGCACCACCTGCGGTCGTGGAGGGCACACCGCGGCCAGGTGCTGGGGAGGGTCTCTTGGGAGAGGTGACAGCAGGCCGCGCACTGGGGAGTCATTTCAGGTGAGCAGGCGCCCCACTTACCCAGAGCTTTCTGTTGGTCACATGAATATTCCTGTGAGATTTCCACAGGTGGCACCTCATTCCCAGCATAAGGCGCTAGTAGATTCAGGCGCAGCTGGGAACTTTATTGATCGGGCATTTTGTGGTAGGTTAGGGATTCCCCTTCGGCCGGTAGAACCTCCGTTTCCTGTCCACACCTTAGACAGCCGGCCGTTGGGGTCGGGTCTGATCAGGGAGGTCACAGCACCACTGACGATGACAACGCAGGGGGGTCACGAGGAGATCATTCAGTTTTATCTGATTGACTCTCCTGCGTATCCCGTGGTGTTGGGACTTCCCTGGTTAAGCACCCATGATCCTACCATAGCGTGGCAACAGAGGGCTCTTATGGAGTGGTCTGCCCAGTGTGTAGGGAGATGTCTAGGTGTTTCCTTAGGGGCGACCTCGGTAGAGAGTCCGAACCAAGTGCCCGCACTGCGCATTCCCCCTGAGTATGAGGATTTAGCACTTGCGTTTAGTAAATCGAGGGCAGCGCGGCTACCTCCTCATAGACAGGGGGACTGTGCGATAAATCTCCAAACAGGAGCGGCTCTGCCACGGAGTCATGTGTATCCCCTGTCCCAAGAGGAGACAGCGGCTATGGAGACGTACATAGCCGAGTCCTTGGCACAGGGATACATACGGCCTTCTACTTCCCCGGTCTCCTCGAGTTTCTTCTTTGTGAAGAAGAAGGATGGGGGATTGCGTCCGTGTATTGACTACCGTAGTCTCAATCAGATTACAGTTAAATACAGCTACCCACTTCCACTGATTGCGACGATGACGGAGTCATTACGCGGCGCGCGCTTCTTCACAAAGTTAGATCTCAGGAGCGCGTATAATCTGGTGCGCATTAGGGAGGGGGATGAATGGAAGACAGCATTTAGCACAACCTCGGGTCATTACGAGTATCTCGTCATGCCATACGGGTTAATGAATGCTCCTTCAGTCTTCCAATCCTTTGTTGACGAGATTTTCCGGGACATGCATAGGCAGGGTGTAGTAGTTTACATCGATGACATCCTAGTGTACTCTGCTACACGAGCCGAGCATGTAGCCCAGGTGCGCCAAGTGTTGAGAAGACTGTTGGAGCATGACTTGTATGTCAAGGCAGAGAAATGCCTGTTCTTCCAGGAGTCCGTCTCCTTTTTGGGTTATCGGTTGTCCGCGTCGGGTGTGGAGATAGAGGTAGACCGGGTATCGGCCGTGCGTAATTGGCAAACTCCAACTACTGTAAAAGAGGTGCAGCGGTTCTTGGGGTTTGCTAATTACTACCGGAGGTTTATTCGGGGTTTTGGACAGGTTGCAGCTCCCATTACATCTCTACTAAAGGGGGGTCCGGTTCGTTTGCAGTGGTCGGCTGAGGCGGACAGGGCATTTGTTAAACTTAAGAATCTGTTTACCTCGGCTCCCGTGCTGGCGCACCCGGATCCCTCTTTACCCTTCCAAGTAGAGGTGGACGCGTCTGAGACCGGTATTGGGGCAGTCCTGTCACAACGGTCCGGCGCGCCACCTAAACTCCGCCCCTGTGCCTTCTACTCTAAGAAGCTCAGCTCGGCGGAGCGCAACTATGACGTTGGGGACAGGGAGCTGTTAGCCGTTGTTCAAGCTCTAAAGGTGTGGAGGCATTGGCTTGAGGGGGCTCAACACCCTTTCCTCATTCTGACAGATCACCGTAACCTGGAATACATCCGGGCAGCTAGGAGATTGAACCCTCGTCAGGCTAGGTGGAACATGTTCCTAACCCGATTTGTTTTCAAGATCACATACATCCCAGGGTCCCAGAATGCTAAGGCAGACGCCCTGTCCCGGCGGTATGACACAGAGGAGAGGTCTAACGAGCCTACTTCCATATTGCCGGAGTCTTGTTTGGTGGCTCCGGTGGTTTGGGAGGTCGATGCGGAAGTCGAGCGGGCACTGCGGACCGACCCTACTCCCCCCGAGTGTCCTGTGGGGCGGACGTACGTTCCGCTCGAGGTTCGTGATCGACTTATTTATTGGGCTCATACATCACCCTCCTCTGGACATCCAGGTATTGGCCGGACCGTGCACTGTCTTAGCATGAAATACTGGTGGCCAACGTTAGCTAGGGATGTGAGGGTTTATGTCTCCTCCTGCTCGGTATGTGCCCAGTGTAAGGCGCCTAGACATTTGCCCAGGGGTAAGCTACATCCCCTGCCCGTTCCACAACGACCATGGTCCCACCTCTCGGTAGATTTCGTTACCGATCTACCCCCCTCCCAGGGGAATACCACCATTTTGGTCGTTGTGGATCGGTTTTCTAAGGCCTGTCGTCTCCTTCCTATGCCGGGTCTCCCTTCTGCCCTACAAACCGCTGAGGCCCTGTTCACCCATGTGTTCCGGCACTATGGGGTCCCCGAGGATATAGTGTCTGACCGAGGTCCCCAGTTCACCTCCAGAGTTTGGGGGGCGTTTATGGAACGGTTGGGGGTCTCGGTGAGCCTTACCTCGGGGTACCACCCAGAGAGCAATGGGCAGGTTGAACGTGTGAACCAGGATGTGGGTAGGTTTTTGAGGTCCTACTGCCGGGACCGGCCGGAGGAGTGGTCGAGGTATATCCCCTGGGCAGAGATGGCCCAGAACTCTCTCCGCCACTCCTCCACCGGATTAACACCTTTCCAGTGTATTTTAGGGTATCAGCCGGTCCTGGCACCGTGGCACGAGAGCCAGACCGAGGCCCCTGCGGTGGACGAGTGGATTCGGCGCTCGGAGGAGACGTGGGACGCGGCCCATGTCCATCTGCAGCGTGCCATCCGTCACCAAAAGGCGAGCGCCGACCGTCACCGCAGTGAGGCACCGGTGTACGCACCGGGAGATCGAGTCTGGCTCTCGACTCGAAACCTGCCCCTCCGCCTGCCCTGCCGGAAGCTGGGTCGGCGGTTTGTGGGGCCCTTCAAAGTCCTGAGAAGATTGAACGAGGTGTGTTACAGGTTACAACTGCCTATAGAGTATAAAAATATTAACCCCTCGTTCCATGTGTCTCTTCTCAGGCCGGTGGTAGCTGGCCCACTCCAAGAGGATGAGATAGGAGAGACCCCTCCGCCCCCTTTGGACATCGAGGGGGCCCCGGCGTACAGGGTCCGGACCATCTTGGACTCAAGGCGCCGGATGAGTGGTCTCCAGTATCTCGTGGAGTGGGAGGGGTACGGTCCGGAGGAACGGTGCTGGGTGCCCAGGAGGGACATACTCGATCCATCCCTCCTGACTGAGTTTCACCATGGGCATCCCACGCGCCCGGGTCCGCGTCCTCCTGGCCGTCCCCGAGGCCGGGGTCGGTGCACGGCTGGAGCCGCGCGTCAAGGGGGGGGTACTGTCACGGATTCTGCCGAGGCTGCTTCCCCTCCTGGTACGAGCAGGCGTCGGCGGTCGCCGTCCCCGGAGTACTAGCTGCCACCGATCTATGTTTCTGTGTGTGATTGCTTTTGTCTGTCTGTCACACCTGTGTCCAATTGTGTATTGATCACCTGTCCTATAAGTTCTGTCCTTTTACTTAGTAGGATTGTGTGTTGTTGTTCGCCTGTCGTTGTGCTGCGTGTTTTGCTTCTTGTTTGTTATTTTAGTGTTTTACGCATGTTGCGTAAATGCTCGCCTCTTGTTGTTGAGGTTGTTTGTTTACCGCTTCCTTTTGGATTTTTTGAGTAAACTCTGTTGGACTGAGCCTCGGTGTCCTGCGCCTGACTTTCACTACACATACACCTCACCTCGTGACAGTAGGTCAACTTGGCTGTTCCTTAGAAGGGAGAGTCAGGACTTGGCAGTCTCTGAGCTCTTTCTGATATATTACTGAGTCCACAAGGAAACACCTGCTGGTATATTACACATAATCCAACAAGAGACAGCTAACTCACCCGACCTGGGTTCAAATAGTATCTGAAATATTTCAGACACTTTAGCTGCTCTTGATTGAGCTAGCAAGGCTCAATGGAAGAATGGAATACACCAACAACGTACCTGTTCCTAACCATGTGGCGCTCATGGCAGGCTCAAGCAAACGCTCAAAGTAGTTGAATGATTTCAAATACTATTTGAACCCAGGTGTGTACCTCACAGACGGTGGACTGCGGTATTAACACATCACTCCCAATAGAGTCTGACTGGGAGCTGACAGCACTTTAACCTGTTAAACTCTTGACTGGTTGTTTTGGGCCATGTACAGGCCTTAGGTGAGTTTGGGGGGTACGAACTCAAATCTTACTGATGGCAATGTCATAAGAATCAATATATTTAACAATAACTTGCCCAACCACTACTCTCTGCCAGAGAAGTAAACACACAAGCATCCATGACTATCCCTGACCATGACAAGTCTTGAGTAGATAGTGCTTTACTGCTGCGAGGCGAACTGATTGCTATGGTTATTATCTAGAAGGGTGGAGTAGAAAATGCAATACAATCCTTAATCAAAATGAATATCCTGAATATCAGTTTTAATCAGCATTGTAAAGAGCTATCATTATGCAACTATTTGCCCTCTGTCACGATCGTCGAACAGAGATGAGGACCAAGGCGCAGCGTTGCAGGCAAACATACTCTTTATTACGAGACACGATCAAAACAACAAACGATACGTGACAGTTCACGGTCTACCATAAACAGACTAGAAACAAAATCCCACAAACACCAATGAGAAACAGACTGTATAAATATGGCTCCCAATCAGAGACAGCCAGCAACACCTGACACTCGTTGCCTCTGATTGGGAGCCACTCTGGCCAACATAGAAATAGCACCCATAGAAACAAAACACATTATCTACACACCCTGGCTCAACATAACAGTGTCCCCAGAGCCAGGGCGTGACAGTACCCCCCCCTAAAGGCGCGGACTCCGACCGCGTCAACCAAATACCACAGGGGAGGGACCGGGTGGGCACTCCGCCTAGGCGGCGGATCCGGCTCCGGGCCTGAACCCCGCTCCCTCTCCAACCCCCCAAAGTACCCCTGGTCCGGTCTGGCCCCGCTGGCCGGAGCTGGACTGCACACTGATGGAGCGGATTGCTCTAGCTCCGGCGTAAAACATCTGACCAGTGCCGAACCAGGCACCAGTGGAACAGGCACGGGCCGTGCCGGACTGACGACGCCCACCGCTGGCCTGGTGTGGAGAACAGGCACGGGCCGTGCTGGACTGACAACGCACACCACTGGCTTGGTGTGAGGAGCAGGAGTGAGCCGAACCGGGCTGACGAAACGCACCACTGACTTGGTGCGGGGAGCAGGAACGGGCCGAGCCGGGCTGACGAAGCGCACCACTGACTTGGTGCGGGGAGCAGGAACGGGCCGAGCCGGGCTGACGAAGCGCACCACTGACTTGGTGCGGGGAGCAGGAACGGGCCGAGCCGGGCTGACGCAGCGCACCACTGACTTGGTGCGGGGAGCAGGAACGGGCCGAGCCGGGCTGACGAAGCGCACCACTGACTTGGTGCGGGGAGCAGGAACGGGCCGAGCCGGGCTGACGAAGCGCACCACTGACTTGGTGCGGGGAGCAGGAACGGGCCGAGCCGGGCTGACGAAGCGCACCACTGACTTGGTGCGGGGAGCAGGAACGGGCCGAGCCGGGCTGACGAAGGGGAGCAGGAACAGACCGGACCGTACTGGGGACACACACCACTGGCCCTACACCGGGATCTGGAACGGGCCGGACCGGACTGGTAACACACCCCAGTACCTCTCGCCGTGCCTCTACACCTTCCATCCCCTCTTCTACCAGTGGCCCCCGTAACCTGGCGGCCTCCTCTGCCAACCCGCTGGACTGCTCTATCGCGGCCTCCTGCTGCCCCGACGTCGTGAGCCCCCCCCTAAAAAAATTCTGGGGGTCTCTCCTCCCCGTGGGCCAGGCCTCTATAGTTCTCGCCCAACTCTCGCTCTTCTGCCTCCAACTCCCGCTATTCAGCTCCTCAATTGGCTTGACCCAGTCGAAGCTCTTCCTCCATTGTTCCCAAGTCCACTCTCTCTGCTCTTCACTCGGCTTGACCCAGTCGAGGCTGCCACGGAGATCTGCTAGGGATTTCCCTGGCGATGGCTCCTCGACTCGCTGCTTGGTCCAGTTGTGGTGGGATTTTCTGTCACGATCGTCGAACAGAGATGAGGACCAAGGCACAGCGTTGCAGGCAAACATACTCTTTATTACGAGACACGATCAAAACAACAAACGATACGTGACAGTTCACGGTCTACCATAAACAGACTAGAAACAAAATCCCATAAACACGAATGAGAAACAGACTGTATAAATATGGCTCCCAATCAGAGACAGCCAGCAACACCTGACACTCGTTGCCTCTGATTGGGAGCCACTCTGGCCAACATAGAAATAGCACCCATAGAAAGAAAACACATTATCTACACACCCTGGCTCTACATAACAGTGTCCCCAGAGCCAGGGCGTGACACCCTCTTTATAGTTAGCATGTTATACTGTATATTATGTAGGTTTAGTCGCACATACGTAGAATGTCTCTCCTTGCAGACCCTGCTGATGGGATTAAAAAGCTTCAGTTACAGCACACTGATGTAACAGAATCATCCAATGACATCAGCAGTAATGACATCAGCATCGCCATTACATAACCAACGGCAGCAGGGCTTTTATATCATGTTTCAGCCAACTTAACTAACTGGCTAACTTAATCCTGATTCAAATGCAATGTTTGTCATCAACATCCAGGCTGCATCTCAAATGGCATTATATTTCCTACATAGTGCACTACTTTTGATCAGGGCCCATAGGCCCCACTATTTAGGGAATAGGGTAGCATTTGGGATGCAGGCCAATCACTGTCCGCGTTGCAACAACTCTAGCAAAATCAGAATCAGCAAGAGAGAATGAATCCTAATATTGACCCTGTCTTATGGAAGGAAGCCTTAAACTCCACAAAGGAATACAGAGGAATAAAGCTAGAGTCCTTAATTTGAAAACGATAACAAAGGGGACACCCCGCCTCTGTTTTGGTAAAAAGCAGATGGATTGGCATGGAGAAATGTAATCACTCAAATTCATACATTTACGTCATTTTGCAGACACTCTTATCCAGAGCGACTTACAGGAGCAATTAGGGTTAAGTGCCTTGCTCAAGGGCACATTGACAGATTTTTCACCAGGTCGGCTCAAGGGATTAGAACCAGCGACGTTTCGGTTACTGGCACAACGCTCTTACCCACTAAGCTACCTGCCGCACCCGTAGACAGAGCTACGGATGAGAAGACTGGCCATCCATGACGTCAAAATTATAGTTTTGACATTTTGAGGCTTTACATTCACATTGTTTACAAACACTGGAGTAAAACAAGCTTCTATTTTGGGTTCTGATGTGGTACGACAGATGAACTGAGCTCATGAGGCATTTATAAGTTATATTCTTCAAGAATCAATGGGTGTATAGCATTAATTTATAAGTCCAAAATGGATGTAGCAACTAAGGATTCTAGCTTTAAGTAAGTAAATAAATAACGAAGCGCTGTTTCCCGATATGGCGGGGTAAAATTTTAGCTCCAGAACACTCTCAGACACAACAACCAACCATTGCAAAACGGGGATCGTATTACGTATTGACCATTTTAGGTGTTCTAAAACAAGTCATGGCTTCGTCCCAAATGGCACCCTGTTCCCTATGGGCCCTGGTCAAAAGTAGTGCACTACATAGGGAATAGGGTGCCATTTGGGACTAAGTCATGTACTAGTGACCTAAAGAGGCTGAGCCTCGTGTTTACGACCAGGGCGGTAATCACCGTGTTGGGTTGGACCCACAACCCACTAAACACATTAGGCGGCAGGTAGCCTAGCGGTTAAGAGCGTTGGGCCAGTAAAAAAAAATGGTCACTGGTTTGAATCCCTGAGCTGGCAAGTTGGAGAAATCTGCTGTTCTCTCCTTGAGCAAGGCAGTTAACCCCCAACAACAACTGCTCCCGGGGCGCTGAGGATGTCGATTAAGGCAGCCCTCCGCACCTCTCTGATTCAGAGGGGTTGGTTCAAATGCAAAAGACGCATTTCAGTTGAATGCATTCAGTTGCGCAACTGACTAGGTATCCCCTTTACCTACATGGTGGGACAATTAGCAATACGATGCCACACAACTATATTACAGACTAGACCCAGACAGACGGGACACCCAAGTTAACCACATGGCACCCTATTTCCTATTTAGGCCTTGATCAAAAGTAGTATCCAAAAAAAGGAAATAGGGTGCAATTTGGGAGTCAACCCCAGTCCCAGACAAACTGTATGAGGTCCATAGAGTTAGCAAGTTAAAATGTAACTCAATGAGTTGACTTTCTAGGGTGTGAGTAGAGTATGAGACATGAAACTTTTCCTCCTATGATAGGTCACATAACCTGTTGTTCTAGTGACTACACTAGACTGTATTGGAGATCCCTGAAGCAGAAAGGTTAGGGTTATTACTGGTCTGCCTGGCCCTGTGTGTGTCTGTGAAGTTACTGGTCTGCCTGGCCCTGTGTCTGTCTGTGAAGTTACTGGTCTGCCTGGCCCTGTGTGTGTCTGTGAAGTTACTGGTCTGCCTGGCCCTGTGTGTGTCTGTGAAGTTACTGGTCTGCCTGGCCCTGTGTGTGTCTGTGAAGTTACTGGTCTGCCTGGCCCTGTGTGTGTCTGTGAAGTTACTGGTCTGCCTGGCCCTGTGTCTGTCTGTGAAGTTACTGGTCTGCCTGGCCCTGTGTGTGTCTGTGAAGTTACTGGTCTGCCTGGCCCTGTGTGTGTCTGTGAAGTTACTGGTCTGCCTGGCCCTGTGTGTGTCTGTGAAGTTACTGGTCTGCCTGGCCCTGTGTGTGTCTGTGAAGTTACTGGTCTGCCTGGCCCTGTGTGTGTCTGTGAAGTTACTGGTCTGCCTGGCCCTGTGTGTGTCTGTGAAGTTACTGGTCTGCCTGGCCCTGTGTGTGTCTGTGAAGTTACTGGTCTGCCTGGCCCTGTGTGTGTCTGTGAAGTTACTGGTATGCCTGGCCCTGTGTCTCTCTGTGAAGTTACTGGTCTGCCTAGCCCTGTGTGTCTGTGAAGTTACTGGTCTGCCTGGCCCTGTGTGTGTCTGTGAAGTTACTGGTATGCCTGGCCCTGTGTCTCTCTGTGAAGTTACTGGTCTGCCTGGCCCTGTGTGTCTGTGAAGTTACTGGTCTGCCTGGCCCTGTGTGTGTCTGTGAAGTTACTGGTCTGCCTGGCCCTGTGTCTCTCTGTGAAGTTACTGGTCTGCCTGGCCCTGTGTGTGTCTGTGAAGTTACTGGTCTGCCTGGCCCTGTGTGTGTCTGTGAAGTTACTGGTCTGCCTGGCCCTGTGTGTGTCTGTGAAGTTACTGGTCTGCCTGGCCCTGTGTCTCTCTGTGAAGTTACTGGTCTGCCTGGCCCTGTGTGTCTGTGAAGTTACTGGTCTGCCTGGCCCTGTGTGTGTCTGTGAAGCTCCAGTAGCTTAATAGAGTGTGGTGAGTCAACCTTCCTGCTAAAGAGCTCATTTCTGTGTCATGTAAAAAATTTTCCCCCTTCACAGATCACAGCAGGCCTGGGTTCAGATAGTATTTGAAATACTTCAGCTGTGCTGTATTGAGCTTCCATGGCACAATGGAACCAATGAAATGTGTGATACCCTGCCCATTTGACACTCAAGGCAGGCTCAGGTAAACAATTAAAGTATTTGAACGATTGCACCTACACTTTTAACCCAGGTCTGCAGTTGCT
Source organism: Coregonus lavaretus (assembly GCF_964263955.1). Taxonomy (NCBI): domain Eukaryota; kingdom Metazoa; phylum Chordata; class Actinopteri; order Salmoniformes; family Salmonidae; genus Coregonus; species Coregonus lavaretus. The sequence goes on along the minus strand of NW_028159789.1, from coordinate 57,543 downwards.
CACAGTGGTGGCGGTTCTCCTGCTGTGCAGTCAGTCAGACTGCAGGGCTAAGGCCACGTCTGTCCTGTGTTGCCTCTATTGAATACCAACGAGCTGCTTGACAGCTAAGTGCAGTACATGTTCAGTGGTGGCCATGAAATGTCTGTGTAATGACGTCATTAAGCCTGTCTTTCACCTGCCACTGTAGTTTATGTGACAATCACTCTTTCACTTGGAAGAGTTCGTTTATATTTGACGGTGTTGGAATGGATTAATTATGTAATCCAATAATTAGGGGATGAGTGGGGTAAGTTGAGCCAGGATGTGAAATCTGACACCACTTGAATCTGGGATGTCCCTCCTACCATTTCATTCGCTCTTCCGACTGTCCATCAACTCCTGGCTGAAGGCTACGTCACTGCTGCTAACAACGCCTGGAATCCTTACATTGTAACTCAGCGGGAGATAGTGGTTTCGTCGCTGTAGCACATTCAGAGATCGATTTATAGCCATCAGTCTGAAATAATTCATAGATTCTAAATAAAAAATCACTTTCTGTTTGCCATAGATGGACAAGATAAATATGAGATCAAAGGGAAGTTCCTAACGAGTTCAGGAAGCCGAGCTAGAGATCTGTGAGACGTTCACGGCGATGGGGGCAGGCGTTTTCCCTTAACACTAAATATACAAATATGTATTTTACATTTATAAGCAAGGTGAAATCTTATAGTTAGTTGTTTTATAAATTCATTATACTATATTTAGAAAAAAATATACGTCATTTCAAGCCTTATTCATACAGTTGTTGCATAGGAAATACATCATCAAATATTTCATATTTTCATATTTTTATCACGTTTGTACTGTGTACTTGAGCTTGTGACTACACCCTCAGCAATTTATAAAACAAAGTACCAGAAAAGGTCGATTTGAACCTTTCCTAGAGTATGCAGCATTACTATTTATTGTTTATGGCCCGCTCATAATATATAATTACTTTTGGCAAATACGTAGATTACATTTTCTATTACATTTGGTTACATTTAAGAGGTCATAACCTGTTGTTCTAGTGACTACACTAAACTGCATTGGAGATCCCTGATGCAGGAATCAGTTTTAGGAGAGGATTCCACTTTCGCCTGGAATACATTAGTCATATAGGCAGATAAGCTCATAAAACCCACAAGGCTCGCATGCCTACCTGTTATCACATAACAGCAACGGGCTTGCCTAAGACAACGGCCTCCGCAGGTTGATGCGTGTGTGCGTGCGTGTGGTCTCTCAGAGAGCCAACAGACGGAAATGTAAACAGACCGAAAGAGATAGATTACCCCAATGGCCTTCAGCCACACGTAACAACACACAGCTGAAGTAGAACTAGACCAGCTCCCCTGGATTTACTCACCGCATGCTTTACATCGAATAGTTTAGGAAATTAATTTTCAAACATGGGCTAACAAGAACTGACAGGAGAAGTGTAACACAGACGTCTGGAGATGTGGCAATAATTGGACCAATGTCATGAAGTCCTCCAGGGGCTAGACGCCATATGGCCCTGTACTACACAGAGATCCAGGCAGCGCCGCAATACACTAACCTCCACTTGGAGAGACTAAAATAATTCAGACAGCTTTACTCTGTCAGAGAGGTGTCACATCGGATTGCAGAAAACTGAAGCTACTAGTCGGCCCTGTGTGTGTCTGTGAAGTTACTGGTCTGCCTGGCCCTGTGTGTGTCTGTGAAGTTACTGGTCTGCCTGGCCCTGTGTGTGTCTGTGAAGTTACTGGTCTGCCTGGCCCTGTGTCTCTCTGTGAAGTTACTGGTCTGCCTGGCCCTGTGTGTGTCTGTGAAGTTACTGGTCTGCCTGGCCCTGTGTGTGTCTGTGAAGTTACTGGTCTGCCTGGCCCTGTGTGTGTCTGTGAAGTTACTGGTCTGCCTGGCCCTGTGTGTGTCTGTGAAGTTACTGGTCTGCCTGGCCCTGTGTGTGTCTGTGAAGTTACTGGTCTGCCTGGCCCTGTGTGTGTCTGTGAAGTTACTGGTCTGCCTGGCCCTGTGTGTGTCTGTGAAGTTACTGGTCTGCCTGGCCCTGTGTGTGTCTGTGAAGTTACTGGTCTGCCTGGCCCTGTGTCTCTCTGTGAAGTTACTGGTCTGCCTGGCCCTGTGTGTGTCTGTGAAGTTACTGGTCTGCCTGGCCCTGTGTGTGTCTGTGAAGTTACTGGTCTGCCTGGCCCTGTGTGTGTCTGTGAAGTTACTGGTCTGCCTGGCCCTGTGTGTGTCTGTGAAGTTACTGGTCTGCCTGGCCCTGTGTCTCTCTGTGAAGTTACTGTTTGGGCGAAGTGATGTGTTTTTAAGGAATCCCGTCGCAGCACCTTTGACCAGGGACCACAGGGCTTACTAACTAACTAACTAACTTACTGTGAACTCACTTACTATGTAAGAAATTGGGTGCCACTTGAGACAAGCTTCTCTTGAAGCATTTTTTGGCATTAGAAAAGCACTATATAAATCCAATATATTGTTGTTATTGCTGTCCGGATGGTAATCAGGTTGCTTAGAGATTGAACCATACAGACAAGCTTAGGGAGGGATTTATTCAGTACAGCCTGGATGTCTGTGGGTGCTATGACGACCCAAAAGGGAGTCCTTCCCGCTCTTCTTCTGAGTCACATGGTTGAACAGGAAGGTATTCTAAAGTCATGCCTAGTAACAGATCACAACACAACAGTAGCTAGCACACGCCATAGCAACAGTGTGTGGTGAGATACTGAGAACTCCTTTCAGAGAACTCCTTTCTGGCAACATTACCTCAGACAACTGAATCACTCATATTATACTAACACTGTATTACTGAAACACGTCATACTGATTATACATCTCACAAATAGATGTTTTGAAATAAATGTTGCAACAAGTACTGTAGAAACACATTGTTTATTTGACCTGTGTCAAAATGGAGCCATTTCTGTATTAATGCCCACCATGTAGCCCCTGATTATTGTCTTTCTTCTTAATGAAGGTGGTGGTCTCTCTCTCTCTCTCTCTCTCTCTCTCTCTCTCTCTCTCTCTCTCTCTCTCTCTCTCTCTCGCTCTCTCCCCCCCTCTCTCTCCCCCCCCTCTCTCTCCCCCCACCCCCCCTCTCTCCTCTCCTCTCTCTCCCTCTTCTCTCTCTCTCTCTCTCTCTCTCTCTCCTCCCTCTCTCTCTCTCTCTCTCTCTCTCTCTCTCTCTCTCTCTCTCTCTCTCTCTCTCTCTCTCTCTCTCTCTCTCTCTCTCTCTCTCTCTCTCTCTCTCTCTCTCTCTCTCTCTCTCTCTCTCTCTCTCTCTCTCTCTCTCTCTCTCTCTCTCTCTCTCTCTCTCTCTCTCTCTCTCTCTCTCTCTCTCTCTCTCTCTCCCTCCCTCCCTCCCTCCCTCCCTCCCTCCCTCCCTCCCTCCCTCTCTCCCGAGACGTGACTTCCTCAATGGTCAGAAAGAAAAAGCTCCTTGTTAATCTCAGGTACCTGCCAAGGAACTAAAAATGCTTCCTTTGAGCAGGATGTGAAGGGATGCAGCGTGCATCCCAAATGGCACCATATTCCCTACACAGCGCACTACTTTTCAACCAGGGCTTATAAAAGGGACCAGGGTGCCATTTGGGACACAGATGCTGTGTTGTGAAGGTCACTTGTATCATCTGTTATGCTGCTGGAGAGGTATCCTTTATAAATAGGTCACGCCTGTACAGCTGAGAAGGTCAAATCCTCCATTCAGAATATCATGTTTATCACTCATATAATACAGTAACCCTTTTCTTTCATCTGTTTGGCAGATCCTTTTAGCGTACATGCTAGCATACACACACACACATTGACGTTTACATGTGACGTTTTAGTCATTAAGCAGAAGCTCTTCTCCAGAGAGACTTACAGTTCAGTGCATTCATCTGAAGATAGCTAGGTGGGAAATTAACATATCACAGTCACACTAAGTACATTTTCCCTCAATAAAGTAGCTATCAGCAAATCTGAGCTGGTAGGGGGAGAAAAGTCTGAGCTGGTAGGGGGAGAAAAGTCAGAGCTAGTTGGGGGAGTAAATTCAAGTGTGGGTGTTAGTTCACGAAAGGCAAAATATTTTTTGGGGGGTAGGGGTGAGGAGGGGGTGCGCTATGGGATTCTTTAAGATGCTCTTTGAATAGGTAGGGTTTCAGATATTTTCGGAAGATGGGCATGGACTCTGCTGTTCTGGATAAGTTGCAGGGGTTTGATGGCACATGCCAACAGCGAGTTGCGGTGGTCAATTATCCTGTTTACTTTAACAAGCTCTCCTCCGTCACACTGTTTCCTGCTGTCCCTGATAGTCAGCGGCCAACGGGAACCGGCCGGTGGGAAAGCTCCTAGTCTGAGTTCCAAATGGCACCATATTCCCTACATAGTGCACTACTTTTGACCATGGCCCATAGGGCTCTGTTCAAAATCTAGTGCGCTATATAGGGAATAGGGTGCCATTTGGGACAAAGACTATTTACCTCAGCGTCAGTCAGTGGGCGGTACAGTGGAAGGAATAGCTCTTGGCTTTCAACCACAACCCTATTAACACAGAGCCTTCCTTATAGTCAATACAAGCCTTACAAGTGGCCAACCCCCTTGGGTTCCCCTGCCCTGCCTGTCTGGGGAGAAAGCTGGCCTGTCTGGTGGGGAAAGAGCTGTTCTGTCTGGGGAGAGAGCTGGCCTGACTGGTGGGGAGAGAGTTACAGTGTATTTGACAAGTTTCAAATATGTTTTGCTTTAGTCTGCTTTGAGTGATAGACAGGTGACATTTTAGGACTATTTGATTGGTGCTGTTGCGCCGGGGAAGCTAAATCAAGCACAGCTAAAGTATTTAAAGATTTCAAATATTATTTGAACCCAGGTGTGCAACACAGAACACTGGGAAAGCCCCTGAGTCACTTCAGGAAGACTGCCAGATTAGACAGAGATACAACGGCTAGCCTTCATCCCCTCCCCCCGCCTGTTAACTACCACTGAGTGACGGTCCATAAAAGGTCAAGCGCAAACCCCCTTTGTGTGTTTTACAGACACAACTCACTGTCTGTCTGTGTGTCGGCTGGCCAGATAGTAAAAGGACACCATCATCTTTGAAAGGGACAGGCTGTTTGAGTATCTATAAGTCTTTCGTCTTTCGTCAGTCTTTCGTCAGTTTGAGTTTTCCTCTCTTGTGATGTGCTGTGATATGACAACAACATACTTTTTTCTCTCTCTTGGAGTGTTGAGGATGCAGTCGCCATGGTGACGGAGTCTGTGAACAATGAGTGTGTTCCTAAAAGAGGAAGTTGAGAAAAATAACATTGTGTGAACTTTGTGGTGTTCATCTGAAAGACGTGATAGATATTAACCAACCGTGTAAAACACAACAAACTAGAAGTAAGAAAAGAAAAACACTTCATATTTTGTTTCCCGTCTGTTCACTTACTGTACCTTCATATTACCTCACCAGTGATATTTTTAAGAGCTGCAAACCCATCTATTCACTCATTTAATTAATTAAAGCTGGCTAACCCACTTGAAGTGTGATTTGAGAGAGATGTTTTCATGGCAAGGCAGGTTACTTAGCAGCAGGCTGCTGTTTCCTCATTTACACCAGAAATACACTCTACTAATCCTCCCTCATCAGTGTTTCCGTAGGTGGCGACCTACAGCAGACAGACACAGTGGTCAGTTTGTTATGAAGTCATAATTTCCTCAGCCCCCCCCCCCGTCGTCTACGACCGGCCGGAGCAGACAGGAAACAACAGACATTTTCAAAGTGATTGGCCAGACCGCAGAACATTCCACTTGCTTACGTTTTGAGTTCTAAAAGTGGGCTCATTGCGTCGACAGTTTCTATATTTGGTGTTAGAGAGTCACACCACTGCTTGTGAGGGATGCTGTTTCGCCTGAGAGAGAGAGAGAGAGAGAGAGAGAGAGAGAGAGAGAGAGAGAGAGAGAGAGAGAGAGAGGTAAAAAGAGGTTCCTTCATTCATACACCCCCACCCCCACCCCCATCTCCTATTTATGAGCTAGATCCACATATAGTAAACTGCAGTAAATGTTTGTTTTTGTAAAGGGGGGAGGAGAACACATTTTAATTTGTGCCTGGGGCGCCATAATGTTCTTTTTCCAGTGATGACATCACCTCAACAACATGGAATTTGATTGGCTCCTTCCCCACTAGTTCAGAAGTTCCAGTCAGCCCATTCAGCAATTCTACTCTAAGAATCACTGATTCTATCATTTCCATCATTCCACCAGTGTGCGCACGTATATAGAATCGGCCCTGTTAAGGTAAGATGGAAAACTACAAATCTATGACTATTAAAAACTTTGACATTTGATGGTAACGGTGTGTCTACAGAATGTTTGGGACCTGGCTGGATCAACCTTGGACTTCAACCCAATTAGCACCTTCTTCCCTTTATAGTGCACTACGTTTGACCAGAGCTGTGTGGGCCTTGGTCAAAAGTAGTGCACTATATAGGGAATAGGGTGCTATTTGGGTAGGTGCATTGATTCACTGGACTAATGCCTTTTACAAATAAATGATGTCACTGTGTCAGTTGTATTTATAGCAGAAAGGTTTCCGATAGGGCTCTGACCGGATCGTCACCCATCTTAAGTCTCTGCTTAAAGTGAAACGACAGGTCTGGAGGTCAAAATTAAATGGCTAAAATAAACACGACACATGTTTTTACAAGGTGCCTAGATTGGCAGTGGAGGAAGATGTTGGTCAACCCAAATGGCTTAATTGTATCTAACATCCAGTTCGAAAACAAATAGAAAAAGAGATCACAGATTACGTCTATGAGGTGATATAACATAGGTACATGCATTACAGTATACTGATTTGAAGCTGCATACTGTATGAACGGATGACATGGAGATTGTGACTGTACACAACACAAGTACTAACAGATGTAGCTAAATGCTTGTCTTTTGGCATCTACCGGTATGTGTGTAAGTCTCTATTCCTGGCAGGGATAAATATTGTGCCCGGCCCAGAGGATAACAGGGTGTTAGAGTTTCAAGCTCGATTTAGAAAGGTAAACACATTCAGTCCAAGTCCTGACAGCTGACAGATGTCAAAAACAGACAAAAATGACCTGATCCGTGGTTCATTCATTACACATGCTGAATGGAGGCGTAGGTGAATACATTCATTACAGCCATTTTCCCCCATTACAGGTGGGAACGGTCCCAATTCATAATCACCATGAACTCTATATCCTGTTCAACGGCCACACCCCTATGGAACCTTCGCCCCCCCGGCCACACCCATCCCCCTTGCTGAAGGAAAGGGTGTTTTTCCATTCCAAAAAAAGGTTCAGAACATTTCAACGCAGCAGTTAAGGTTGAATTAGTGTCCTGAACCAAACCAGAGTAGGGATTGCTATAGTTTCCACTTGCAGAGCTAAATTCTCTGCTTCCGCTTGCCAGATTAGCTTTATACAGTGCTTAGAGAGCCCATGTGGTTTTAATATTCTACCTCGAACCAACTGTGTCCAGGATAGCTTCCCAGGTCTGCGTCCCAAATGTCACCCTTTGTAGTGCACTACTT